>NC_143021.1:113612791-113897791 GCF_055824585.1 Amblyomma mixtum
GAGGCCCGTGTACCGTGCGATGTCAGTGCACGTTAAAGAACCCCAGGTGGTCGAAATTTCCAGAGCCTTCCACTACGGCGTCCCTCATAGCCTTAGTCGCTTTGGGACGTTAGACCCCATAAACCAACCAACCATGCAATAAACAAAGTAAACCATGATAATCCGTAATGGAAACTAAATAAGAGAAAAACAGTAGCGTAACTTGTGCGCCGGACAGGATGTTTTTCCTTTCTTTTTTTATTTTCGACGGAAAAAGCGGTCACCGGAAAACCCCAGTCGCCACGCAGCCAACTGAACGTCCGGCTAACCGACCGGACGCACACTGCGCTTTAGAATTTCTCATTGCCATCCCTACCTGGTAGCCAACGAGCTGATGTGCCTAATCCAAGGAAACTTTTTTTCACATTCTTTCTTTTCTTGCGGCTGACGCATGGCTCACTTAACGCACCGCAGGCCTCTCCTGAAGCTCGCTGACAAGCTCTTGCTGGTGGGACTTCTCGACAACACCGACTTACAGTGGCTGCTCTACCTTCTGGATCCCAGCACTTTCCAGCCATGCAAAGGTTCGGCTTTTTCATCTCTGCGTGTTTCGTCTCTTAATGGCGTAGATTAGGCGAATCAGGAGACAACCATAAGCACGATATTTTTCACATTTAAAGACAACACGTCTCAGCCATTAGGGTTAGCCCAACAAAACAGCTGCCCAGCAAGTACCAGCTCCCATCTTGGCGTTAGTGTGTTCTATTTCCCGAGTTCATTCGTTTCGAAACCCTATTGGCCGACAGACCTACTGAATGAATGAATGAATTATTGATTTACTAATTGTACACGAGAAAAAAAGGCTTCTTGAAGGGGGCTGTGGGTCTCGCAAAAAGTCTATTTTCACACACAAAAAAAAGGTTTTGTACTAAATATACTTCCAGCCATATCTCCCCAAAAGATCCACGCTCAAAACAGTAGTAAAATACAAAAAAAAATATTTTGAGACTCGCCCTGCCGAAAACCAAACCTCGAGCTTTGAATTAGCTCAATAACGTTGCAGTTTGGGTGTGTTGATACGGCATGACGTGAGTGTAAGCGCACTACCAGACGAAGACGCTCAAGAAAGACAGGGAACACATGAGCGCTAATAACAATTTATTATGAACCGCAGAGCGGAATATGAGCGCTCGCGTGCTGCCTGTCTTTCTTCACCGTCCTCGTCTGGTTGTGCACTTTCCGTGTCATTTCGAGTCACGTGACCGGAATTGCACAAGCGCTCCTCAACCCCTTTGCTTCCATCTGAAAGCTCGTTTGGCGCCTTCCAAGATGGCAGCCATCGCTGCAGCCCTTCTCCCACGACACCATTTCCGGGGGCTCTATAAGAGCACACAGACTTCGTCGCTGTTGAGGATTTTACGAATACAGTCTCTGCCTTGAGGGTTTTCCCTCTCGTTTTCCGTCATCATCATCATCTGCAGCAGCGGCCTGACTACACCCACTGCGCCTCTCCCATGTCTCTCCAATTAACCCTGTCCTTTGTCAGTTGCCGCCACTGTATCCCCGCAAACTTCTTAATCTCATCCGCCCACCTAACTTCCTGCCGTCCCCTGCTACGTTTGCCTTCTCTTGGAATCCACTCCGTTACCCTTAAGGACCAGCGCATTACATGCCCTGCCCAAGCCCATTTCTTCCTCTTGATTTCAACTAAGATGTCATTAACCCGCGTTTGTTCTCTCACCCACTCCGCCCTCTTCCAATCTCTTAACGTTACACCTATCATTTTTCTTTCCATAGCTCGCTGCGTTGTCCTTAACTTAAGCTGAACGTTCAGTAAGCTGAACGTTCAGATGGTTCAGCTTAAGCTGAACCATCTTTGTTAGCCTCCACGTTTCTGCCCCATATCCGTTTTCCGTAGGCAACTGATATGAGCTTAGTACCAATTTATTCAGGAGGAGTAGAGCTGTGTGGCGACGCTATTTTTGCTGGCTTTACATTATGCATGAAATTTAATTATTTGCTTTCCTAAATTACCTGCCAACCCAATTTGTACGTTTAATTCGTAGATTTTTGTACCAATGTATTTTCACTCAGGCAAGTGTAAAAGCAGTGTGTTCGCATGAAGTGCATCTTGGGCGATTCAGTGCGGTAAACATTTCTAATAATTCGTTAATACTTCTGGCTTACGGCCTGAAACCAACAGCCTAATTAAAGGCGCAAAACTGTTTATAAATCATACTCTAATTTAGCTATTTAAAATCTGTTAGCAGATTTGGACTCTACTTTCACGGCAATTATGATCAGGATCGTGCCTTAAAGAAGAAAATAGTTTTAAAGCTGCTGCGCTGACTCAGTGGTTATGGTGCTCGGCTGCTGGTTCGATCGAGACACGGGTTCGATTCCGGCCGCAGTGGTCTCATATCTGTGAAAGCGAAATGTTGAAAGCCCGGCTACTGTGCAATGTCAGTGAGCGTTAAAAAAGCCCAAATGGTCGAAATTACCCGGAACACTCCAGTACTGCGTCCCTCATAGCCTGAGTCGCTTGGGGACGTTAAACCCCATAATCCAAACCAGGGAAACCAAGAAAATAGCTTAAAAATCAGCATCGCCCCCCCCTCCCCCCCCCCCCCCTTAACGCATATACTTAGGCAACAGTGATAAGTGGGGGGGGGGGGGATGGAAGGCAGAGTATGGAACTACAAAGTGCTTGAGAGTAAGTATAGTAAGACTGTTGCTTGATTGGGCATTTAACAGTATCTTTTGCTGGGCTAGTTGGTGTGACATTGTGTTCAGGAAAGTAAAAACAGCGCTAAATTGTACACAAACCACACAGAAAGACGGACAGGACGGGCGCTGACAGCGCGCGTCCTGTGCTTGGGCAGTCCATGTAATGCGAAGGCAAGATAACCGGTGGTCCTTAAAGGGGTGGAGACACCAAATTTGTGGTTCGCGCGTTCTTAGTTTCAAACGTTTCTTATGGCTCCAGGAAGCATGATACACACTCAAAGATTCATATATTCACAGTGAATAATTTATTATAGCATTTTTAGGTGAACGATTTTCGGTTTCGGTTTCGGAACGCCGAGTTGTACAGTGACGTCACAGAGGGGGAAGATCAACTGCTCCGCTTGGTCACGTGGGCCCACAAAAGTTGTGACGCACCTACTGCTGCATTGTCTGCTTTCCCACACACGTGCTGACCAGCGCATATGAAAACAAACAACTGCACGTCTAGTCCCAGCAGCTCGGATTCTGACAGACCTGATTCCAACGAGTGAGGACATCGACTTTTTTTTTTGTTCGCACGCTAATATCGCCTTCGCGGGTTCGCGTGAGGATGCGAAACACTTTGCAAAATGCCAGTAAGCATCGCTGCGCCGCTCTACCCAAGCTGCGCCCACAACCGGTGTCACACTTCGCTGCCGTGCAGCAGTACCTGAGCGCTGCTTGGGATGGAGTACAAATATCACAAGAAAAGACAAGATCGCCTTGTTATCAGAACTGCCAGCTATACTCGAGCAGCGACAAAGCATGTCTGCTTATGTTGGGAGCTTTCGGCAACGGCACCGCTCGCGGGCGCTCCGGGCGACGAGCTCTGCTGCTGCCTGGCTGCCGTGGTCGTCGCTAGGCCTATAGCCTGTTTAGCGAGCGGCCGGCGCTTCGGAAGTCGCCTGCGCTATAATAAAAGGCCTACTTTTCACAAATAGCTGTAGTGTTAACAGAATCATCTCACAATAAAATAATAGTATGGTCAATCTCCTCGACGCCTTCGGCAGCGGAGCTAGCGGGCGCTAGGCGAGCCGGACCCCGACGTCGCGCCAGCGGCAGCTGCTAGGCGCGGTTGTGAGAAATTTGCTCATATCACAGTTGTTACCTCTACTAGCAGCTCAGTATTGGTCAGCGATCCTCAAAAATGACACTTTTTTCACATTTCTTGTCCCATGGTTTATTATTTACGTCAAGAACACTCTTTAGCTCGCTTTTATGACGTCGGCAGACGGTATCCAGGCTGACCTACCGGCCGGCAGACTCGGCGTACTTCACGTCCGCACAAGAAAATACAAAACAGCCATGCTACCAGAAAGGATGCTTTCTAGATTCGAGATACGACAGCATGACTGTGCTAAAAGTGGATCTTTCGGCAGCGACACTGCCTGCGGCAACGCCGGGCGACGACCTGCGCGCTGGTCCCAGACTGCCCTAGTCGTCGCTAGGCCTAAGCTGGTTTCACATCCGACTCCGCAGCTGAGGGCGCTTCGGGACTGGCCAGCGCTCAGAAACGTGCTCCGCTCGGCACCCCTTTACTGTGAACTCGTCCCACAATAAAAGATATGTTTGATTTCCACGACGTCTTCAGCAACAGAGCTAGCAGACGGCAGGCGAACCGCACCAGGTAGCAGCAGCACAAAACCGGCTATGGGATGAAATTTGCTTGCATCGCAGTCATCACTTCTACCAGGAACTCGGTATTTGCCAACGATCGTCACAAACGATGCATTTTTGATATTCATATATCCCAGGGTTTGCTATGAACGTGAACAAACAATACTATCGCGTTCTTCAGATGCCGGCGTTCGGCACGAAGACTGGCGCAGGCCGCCCGTGTTTTGGTATGTGTTTTGGTATGACGTCACTTTTTTTTCTACACCCCTTGTGACGTCATGGTTGATGGCGCTAGCGAATGGGTCTAGGTCGTGAGAGTGAGCATTGAGGTAATCTTTGGAACCGAATTAAAATATTTTTTAAACGTTTGTTGCGTCCAACACCTGGCTGTGACTGCCCTTGCATACATAGGAATCCCATAGCAGGCTTTTTATAGCTTCTAAATTTGGTGTCTCCACCCCTTTAAGGGTAACGGAGTGAATTCCAAGAGAAGGTGGTTTGGTTTTTGGTTTATGGGGTTTAACGTCCCAAAGCGACTAAGGCTATGGGAGACGCCGTAGTGGAGGGCTCCGGAAATTTCGACCACCTGGGGTTCTTTAACGTGCACTGACATCGCACAGTACACGGGCCTCTAGAATTTCTCCTCCAAAGAAATTCAGCCGCCGCGGCCGGGATCGAACCCGCGTCTTTCGGGTCAGCAGCCGAGCACCATAACCACTGAGCCACCGCGGCGGCTTCAACTTCCAAGAGAAGGGAAATGTCGCAGGGGGAGGCAGAAAGTTAGATGGGCGGATTAGATTAAGAAGTTTGCGGGGATACAGTGGCGGCAGCTGGCAAAGTACAGGGTTAATTGAAGAGACATAGGAGAGGCCTTTGCCCTGCAGTGGGTGTAGTCAGGCTGACGACGATGATGATGATGAACACAATTTATTGGGCAAACGCAGAGGTTTGCCGAAATAAAGGGCAAGGCTGTTTCGTGCACCGGTGTACAGTTCACTGCCGTGCGTGCAAATAAACTGCCTCCTCCTTCCCGCAGCAGTCGGGGTCCCCGTGGCCGGCAGCGACGGCAGTGGCGGCGGCAACGGAGTCGTCCCTCTGGGCCTCATCGATATGCAGATCGCGGAAGGGGTGAAGTTGCAGGTGTGCTTAATCCTGCACCACCTGTGCGACCTGCAGCTTCGCCACCGCGTTGAGGCCATCGTCTGCTTCTCGGACGACTACGTGGGCAACCTGCAGTCGGTGAGATTCTGGCTGTCCTGCAGTTCTGCCGGGAACAGACCCGTTTTCAGTGCATCAGCACCACCTGCTAGACAGGAGACAGAGCTATATCCTCCTCTCCGCTTGGAGAGGAGGGTGGCTCCACGAGAACACAGAGGGAGGACGGGGCAGGGTCTGGTTCCTCACGGTGGTTGACATCGGAACAACCTGGCGCGTGGCCAACGCGGAAAGCCGCGGCAAATCGTCAATGCAATTGAAGTGTGGAGAAGGCACTGTCATCGCGTAATGATAATTAAACGAGCCTGTAATTTTTTTCCGCTACCAGCTTAGTCAGTGCACTCATGAAGTGCCCCGATCAAGTGTTTCGCCCATTTCTACCTGTCGAAAGGCGCGTAGTGCCACACATGTCGTGCTCGAGACAGAACCAACGAGACACATTCCCCTCCTCCGCACCGTGCAGGACCAACTGCGGAGGTACATCGAGATCAAGCAGTCGGATCTGCCCTCTTCCGTGGCGGCCAAGAAGACCCGCGAGTTTCGCTGCACGCCCAAGGAGCAGGTGAGCTCGTCAATGGACCCGTCTCCTCCTCCGAGGGAGGATGGGGGGGGGGGGGGGGGGGGGGGGCTACAATCAAGGGCGGCGCCACGCAAGTCGTGGCCGGGTTCTCTGGATACAGCGCTGCGCTGCTCTTGCACGTCACGCCCTGCTGCAGCCCCGACAAAAAGCGGGCACGAAGAAATTCCCGCGGTTGCCGCTGTGCAGGATTCTGCGCACGTATCGCTCAGAAGGTCCCCATCTCGCTCAGTTGGCGCACTGTTTCAACGCGACAGCACTGTAGACCCATTTCGCCAAAACGTGAGGCGGTTGTGTTGATGGCGATGGGTGTTGGGAATTCCCCCTTTGAAACCAGGCAGTTGCGGGCGCTACCACGCTCGGTCATCATTGCCTGACCACGCCCACTGCAGGGCCTCTCCCATGTCTCTCCAATTAACCCTGTCCTTCTTTGCCAGCTGCTGCCACCGTATCCCCGCAAACTTGATAGCATCTTCCCACCTAACTTTCTGCCGCCCCCTGCTCCGCTGGTTTCCTCTTGAAATTTAGTCCATTACCCTTAAGGACCATTGGTTATCTTTCCTTCGCATGACATGCGCTGCCCAATCCTATTTCTTCCTCTCGAAACTGTGGACTTGGTAGCACCATCAAAGCACGAGAGTCATCACGAACAGAATATACTGTGTATTTATCACCAACCTGCACAGTGAAGAAGAAATGGGTGAGCATCCCTGTTCGTCCGATGCCACCAAGTCCACTGAAGTGTCGGCCGGTGGGGCTGTTGTTTATATAGCTGCGCTGCCGCGCTTCTGTTGACGTCACCTCCTTGGTCAGCTGGTATGCTCGCACCACACGTGGAAGGGAATTGAACAGTGGCGGTAGTGCTCCGTCGATGATACGGCTATCAGTCGAGCGATCCAGGGGGTTCAAAGTGCCGGCCTCTCGGCAAGCATGTGCACTGTGTCCATCGTCGAATCCTGCCGAATACAGCGTGATCTGCACAATGAAGAAGAAATGGGTGAGCATCCCTGTTTGTCCGATGCCATTAAGTCCACTTTGTAAATGCTTGCCACATGCAAGCATTTACAAAGCGACACTACTGTTTGAAGCACAGCAAGCTACTTCAACTTCGATATGAAGACTAGCTTTAATTAAAGATAGTCTTTAACTGCGCGTCGTCTAATGTTATCTAGATGCTTCAATGTTCCTCTTGTCAGAAATAATAAATCGGAGAAACCAGGCAATCAATGAGCGTCAGACTAAATGCATGGTCATCGAGCTGACACAGCGAGGAACTACAGAAGGCCGTGTAGGCACATTTTAACCAACGCAGTCACAACTTCGATGAACTTAAACTGTTCATTCTTCAATCAGGCTTCAAGTCTGCAAGGGACAGAAAATGCAGAGAGGCGTTCCTAATCCACAAATTTAAAGCCTTACAACCTGCAGGGATTAACATATCCATAGGAAACTTGGAATCTCTCAGATGCATTCCGGCACAGGCGTAGTTCTTTAAACAGGTCTTGCACATGTTCTGAGCATTTACCAGTACTCCATACCGCCAGCAAGACTTTGACTTTAGCTAGTTGGTTGTAGCATGACATGGTTTGCGCAAAGAGCGTACCGGCGCTAAAAGACGGAGCAACACACACAAGTCAGGACTAGCGCCAACTTCCAACTAAGTTTATTCATGGAAAAGGCCACTTAATAACCACACGAGCAGGCAAAAAGATAAAAGCAAAACAGATACAAGGGGTGATTTAACAAAGGCACACGTGCCAGAACGACCAAAGCAATGATTAAAACGCTGAAAAAGACCCACTAAGAAAACTAATCCCTACATCTGACAGCGACACAGATGGCTTGCTTATGCAGATATAGCCCCTCTGCTTGATGTTGCATGTTTCTGTTATTTCACGCGTTCGTCAAAGGGTGAACAGGGTAAAAAAAAACAAGGATATAGAAAAACAACGGACGTTGGTGATTCCCTAAATTCATCGGGTTTCGCACAACCTGAAGAAAATGGCTAGCAAGTATAAGATCAAGATGGTGCTTTCTGCTCCTGCAAGCTATCGCGCGTTTGCACCTTGAACAAACTTGAACAAACCTTGAACTGGTTAGGCAGTCCAAAAAGAATAACCAAATCCGTGCTACTGAATGCACGGCCGATGTTGTGTACGTTGTGTCTCTAAGCTGCAGTCAGGAATATATCGGCCAGAAAGGTCAATGCTTTAATGAAAGAGTGAGGCAGCACAAGATTGCTGTAAAAAATGGCTATGGCAGCCACACGGCCACTCACTGCAAAAGGTGCAAATGCCGTCCCGGTTCTGAAAACACTAAATTCATTGCAAGGTCTAGAGACAGATTAGAGCGTGAAATAGTCGAAGCATATCACATCAAGCAGAGGGGGCATATGTGCATAAGCAAGCCATCTGTGTCGCTGTCAGATGAAGAGATTAGTTTTCTTCGTGGGTCTTTGCCAGCGTTATAATCTTTGCTTTTGTCCTTTTGGCACGTGGGTCTTTGTTATATCACCCCTAGTATCGTCTTTGCTTTTATCTTTTTGCCTGCTCGTGTGGTTATTAAGTAGTTTTTTTCCATGAATAAACATAGATGGAAGTTGGCGCCAGTCCTGTCTTGTGTAGTATTTAGTAAAAAATAACAAGAAGGCTGGCGAGTACAAAAATCCTCCGTTTAGACCTTTATAGACATGTTTAGGCAAATGCCTAAAGTTCCGGGCCCTACTGATAATGTATCAAGCTTAAGGCTTAAACTTGAATATAGGATCCAGCTCAACATACCTTAATTGACCTCATTGAATCTGTGCAAAACCGTTCCGTTCGTTTCATTACCTCCAACTACCATCGTACAACTAGTGTATCCTTAATTAAATCAAATCTTCGGTTCCCAGATTTATCTCTCCGCAGGAAACTTTCTCGTCTGTCCCTGTTCCAGAAAATTTTCTTTTTTTGCCCACCACTGAAAAGCGAGCTTCTTTTTCAGCCTTCGTATGCATCATCTCGCATTGATCACCGGTTTAAGGTCGCCATTCCCTGCTGCCGCACCAATGTTTTTTTCAACTCATTTTTACCCAAAACTTGCACAGAATGGAACCGCCTTCCCCCCCTCCATTGTCTCAATCTGGATCCACCATCTTTCAAATCAGCACTTATTGACTATGTTTTGTAATTGCACCATTGTGCTTGTTAACGAATCTGCACGTTGTACTTTTGTGTGTGTTTTTTCTGCATTGTAACTCCCACCCCCCTCTGTAACGTCCTCGGGCCCTGAGGGTATTGAAATAAATAAATAAGCATAACCGCTGGTGGAAGGCAAACGTAGCAGGGGGCGGCAGAAAGTTGGGTGGGCGGATGAGATTAAGAAGTTTGCGGGGATAGAGTGGCCGCAGCTGGCAAAGGACAGGGTTATTTGGAAAGGTATGGGAGAGGCCTTTGCCCTGCAGTGGGCGTAGCCAGGCTGATGATGATGCTGATGATGGGGAAAAAACACTGATCTCCACTAGGGGGCTGGATGGCGCATTGAGCGCCCGAAAGTGAAGCCACCGGAAGTAAGTGGCCTTGTCCCGGAAGTCTGCCTTTGGCAGTGCACAAAATCGGACCTCAGCACGGTTTTTCAGTTCGTCTTGTTTTCCCACTCAGCATTTTGTCTTTTCGCCGTTCTCGTCTTTTTCCATGACAATGCCTACCTGCTGCGCCGTCAACTGAGCGAGGAGACCAGCGAATTCTTAAGACGTTTCAAAAATAAAGGCCCATTGCATCGCATGGGGCGACACTAGCAGACGACAGGACGTCGCTACACACAGCAAGTATGGAACCTCGTCTGCTCAGCTCTGTGTCGTCCTGTCGCTGCCGTCGCCAACACCGCTCTTTACTGTGATGCACGTTCCTGCGCTAAAGGCCAAGTTATGCTATCAATGGGGCATAAATTTAAAAAATAATGGATGTAAACCTTCACCAGGTGGCTCAGTGGTTACGGCGCTCGGTTGCTGGCCCGAAAGACGCGGGTTCGATTCCGGCCGCGGCGGCTGAATTTCGATGGAGGCGAAATTCTAGAGGTCTGTGCACTCTGCAGTGTCACTGCACGTTAAAGAACCCCATGTCATTGAAATTTCAAGAGCCCTTCACTACGGCGTCCGTCATAGCCTGAGTCGCTTTGGGACGTTAAACCCCTATAAACCAAACCAAACTTGAACATCCCTAGAGCAGCATAACAAATTTGTAGGGGATCTGGGGAACGCGCAGTGGCATATTTCACCAACAGAATGTCAAGTAAACATATTAATTGCTCCTACCACGAAGTAAGAAGTGCAGATAGCAGTGACAGCGCCCCCTCTATTTTACAATGCCAGCCGCATCGCCCGCTTCGCAATGGGAGCCGTCGGTACACCTCACTTCAGTTAGTTGCCGCGGTGTGGCGGCACCTAGGCCTGGAGCATACTGGAGCAGCTAGCAGACGCTCCCAATCGTCGCCTTTTGGCGCCCGGCAGACCGCGCGCCTAAATGAACTTTGTGTTGCGTTTTGTGACTTGGCTTCGGTCAAAATGTCATCATGAAATGAAAGATTGAAAAATCAGTTACTGTAATAAATGCCCAGACCAACGTTGGATTGCTTTATGGAAACTTCTTGTTCTTCGATCGCTTTGACTGCGGAGCACACGTTGGATGTGGCGCGCGCGAGCGAGTTCGCGGCTCTAGAGTGACTACCATCGCTCGACGAGTGGCTTTCTCGTCGCTCACCCTGTGGCGCGCAGCGGACCGCGCACCCGCATGATTTTTGTTGCATTTTCTGCCTCCGATTCAGCCGCATTGAGATTGTGGCATGGGAGATACAAAGCACGAAAAAAATATATAGAGCGTGGCCTTTCATAACTGAAAAAAGAATACACAAGTGTTAACACGTCACCACTCCGCATTAAAAGCCGTGAGGAGCTTTTCCAATGTCGAACTTTGGAAATTGTCTGGATCATTGCGTGCGCCCCTGCGTTAGCGATTCATCTGACACCACCTATCCACGTTACATAGCTCCACGCAGCGTGATTTTCGCAGGAATTCGCGGCAGCGACGACGGCCTCAACCCAAAATGTCTGAAACTATGTTTTACAGAGGTCCTTGCTTGCATTCTCAGGTATTATCCACGCAGATATAGAGTATTCAAGCGACAGGTGCGTTAACGTGCCTTGGCACAGTAACGCCCGATTTCGGTTTAGAACCCTGCTTGAAAATACGTTCAGCATTGCGCGCAACATGAAAGCTAGACCTTATCGCAAGCAGCATGAGCAGTAGGAGCTTCAACAGCAAGTACCGCACCTTTGGTGTCGAGTTCGTGAGCGAAGGAGTGCAACTGTAACAAAACAAATACGTCTAGCGATGCGCGCAACATGAAAGCCAGACCTGCACCGCGAGCAGCATGAGCAGCGTAGGCTCAAACAGCGAGTACCGCCCCTTTAGTATCGAGTTCGTGAGCCCAGGAGTCCAGCTGCAGCAACACAAATACGGCAAGCAATGCTCGCAACATCAAGCCTGGACCTGCATAGCGAGCAACGTAAACGGCGGGGCTCAAACAACATGCGAACGAGCCCGGCTGAAACCAAGCCAACACGCCGCGCAATGCGAGCAACATTAAACCTGCACTTCAGCACGGCTTTCGTACCCGCTAGCGAACGAGTCTATTTAAAATCATGCCAAATGGCATTTAGTGCGAAGAAAGACTGCAGCCGCTGGCGCTTCGCACCAAATCATCCGAAAAAAAAACTGAAAAACGACCATTTATCGCACAAAGACGCGGATCCACAACATTATCGAAGTTTGCCCGGCCGATCCTTTGCTGCCAAACCTCTCGGCGAGGCGCGTTGCTTTTTCTGGAAGGAATTATAAAAAAATCTTTTGCCACTGCCACCTCGGTTGTTGCATCTATACGCGCAACAGAAGCTCGGCATTGCCGCAACACGTAGACGCCGTCAAAGATGAAAAAAAAAACGCTTCCCGCCAAAACTGTTGCACAGAAAGAAAATGAAGCGCGACTCCCGGCCCGGCCGCGTGTTCGCCAAATGCAGCCGGTACAGCCAGCGATGACAGCGCCGCCCACCGGCAGGTAGCAGCCACCATTAAGGCTGCTTATAAATATTCATTTAGAACAACGGCTTGACATCGCCACTATGGCGCAGTGGATTACAGGCACGTGTTGCGTACGTCGGCCGTTCGACTCGCTCTCTGTACTGTAATTTTATTGTTTTTCTTTTATTTCATTTTTTAATTTTTATGCCTTTTAGGTCGCAAATCGTGACGCTTAGTGGCATATAAAGCCGTTTAAGATTTTCAAAAGATTTTCTGCATACTTTTACACACATTATTCAGAGCGCTGGAATATCAGTTTTGAATTTAAACAAAATATTACATGGTTAGTAACAATAGGTTGGTATAGACTTTTAAGCATTATTTAGGGATTTATTACCCCTTTTAGGTAAGCCGTTGTGACAACCTTCAGTCACCGTAATCAATTCACCGTGGTTTCAAGCCTTGTGGCTGTACAGGCTGCAGTTGGCGAATACGCCTCCCGGCCCCGGCAATGGCGCCGGCGTCTGCTGCGGAGCCAAAAAGCGCGCGCTAACACGTGACTACGACGCCTCGGCCAATGGGAGGCTCGATTCTCCGGCGGCGCGCCAGGAGAGGAGGAGTGTCGGAAAGTTCAAAGCTTTTCGCTACTTTTGTTTCATTGAGGGGCTTTAGGTAGCACTGGAAAAGGCAGATCAGGAAAGAATTTTTCTATGATAATTCAAGAAGCAGTGCCCTACTTTTTGAAGCTCGGTCAGGGTGTCTTAGAACGCGCAGCTACAAAAAGAAATTTAGCGAAGAAGATGACACATGTGCAGTGTGTGGTAGATCTGTGGAAACAATTGAACACCTCATAATCAAATGTGATGGTATCCATCCGGATGTCGATGCAGGCACAGTCACTCTTCCTAAGGCCCTAGGGTTTAAAGGGGTTGTGAAAGGAAAATGAAGCTGCTCGGTTTTAATTTTTACTGCTTCCATAAACATTAGACATGCTGATTCCGAAATATTTCGACTCAATATTGAGTCTGCATTTAATAAAGCCCATTCGAAATCGCTGCCTTTTTGTGCTAATGAAACGACCATGCGGCGCCATCGGCCGGCACACGCACTACTCGACTACGTCATTTTAAGATCTTCAGAAACGTAGAGAGATACCTTCAACTTTCGTTTGCCCTAAAATAATAGCTTTATGAAAAATTCAGGAAGTGAAACAAGGTTTTCCAATTATTTGCACGCGTAATTTCACTCCGTTAAGCTGCAGCGCGTGGTCATACATCAATCACTGACCTGGGACCAGTTTCGGTTTCGGTTCTGCTTCTCCATCCTCCTTGGCTATCAGTGGCTGGGTGTTGTTCCTTGGCAGCGGTGGTTTGAGTCAGAGAATCGAGCTGAGAAATGTCAGCCCATCTCGACGACGCTCTGTTTACATGAATTCGATACGACCGAGTCAGCTATCGCGGCGCGCATCGGCTCCGCGCTTCTGTTCTTTGCTGCAGAAAAATATATTCCAGAAGCGTGAAGAGGGTTAGGCATAATTTGCAGATGGGGCAGCGAGTCAACCCATCCCTTGTGATAGAGATGAAGACTCGAGTCCACGACCGGGTTCGGAGGTTCACGGTCGGGGCTCCCGCAGGCAGAGGTGTCGCGGGCTCTCGGTATGACTTGCCGGGCGCGCGACGTGCCGTTGCGAACGGCGTAACGACTGACAGCAGCTCGCCGCCTGCACCCAACGCACGCGGCGCGTCGCACTTACAATGGGCAGAATGCGAGCGCGCAGGTGGTGGTGGTGGTGTAAAACATTTATTTATACTATATACAGAGGTATTGCTTGGACCGTGCCTGAAGGGCCCGGCCCTCACAATCACTAGGAGGGATCCCTAGTCCGGGACCCCTGTGGCCTCCGCGGCGGCCCGGGCTCTTGTCACCAGGGCTCCTTGGTCCTGGAGAGTTGAGCAGCCGAGCAGGGCAGCCTCCCAGTCCTCTCGGGTGGGGTGGGGGTGGGGTGGGAAAGCAGGATTGGCAGGGCATGCCCACACCATGTGATACGTGTCCGCAAACACTTCCCCACAGTGTGGACACTCGCCCGAAAAGGCCGAATTGAAATATTTGAGCACTGCCGGGCACAGTACCGTGTTGGTGTAGAGGCGAAGTAGCCAACGCTCCTCTGCCTTATTGAGGCCTTTACAGGGGGGTGGGTATCGGCCGTGAGCGTTTTGATACAGGAGAGAGATCTCCCGAAAAGTAATAGCCGGATTAAAATCAGTATCCCGATCAGGCGGCGAGAGAGGCGATGCCCGGTGGTTAAGCGCGCGGGCGGTAGTGTCCGCTACCTTATTTCCCTCTATCCCCGCATGTGCTGGGACCCAGATGATGGTGCGCCGGGTTGGGAAATCCCGGTACTCACAACTGTGTAAAATTTGGAAAGCACGATCTGGAATTTGGCCCTGTTCAAAATTGCGGCAAGCTTCTCTTGAGTCGGTGATAATGACTCGGGACGCTGGATCCGCAGCTGCAAGTGCGATAGCAACTTCCTCCGCGAATGTAATGTTGGGGGCACGGAAGGTGAGGCCCTGGGCTGGGTTGTTTTGGTGGACAACGGCAGCTGTGTACCAACCCCCATGGTGTGTACCGGCCGCGTCCGTGTAAAATACCCCTGGTCGAGCACCGTACTGCTCGGAAATGGCCTCCGCTCGCGCGAGGCAGCGGCCATCATGGGCATCTTTTGTCATGTTATTGGGGAGGGGGCGAACCTTTAGTGCGAAGCGCCAGGCCTCGGGCATGGATACCCGCTTCTCCTCTTGGGTTGTGTAATTGATGTGGAGGCGGGTCAGTAGGCGGCTACCCGCACGTGTTTTGCTTAACCGCAAGTATTGATTGCTGAGATGAGCCTCGCGCAGCTCCCCAAAGGTGTTCGTCATCCCCAGGCCGAGGAGACGTTGGTTTTATGTTGCAATTGGGAGGTCTAGAGCTCTCTTATAGATTTTTCGGAGAATCACTTCGAAAGCGTTCTCATCGCATTTGCGCAGGTGGAGGTACGGTGCCGAATACAGGATTCGACTGGTTACGAATGCATTCGCCAGCCGCAGGGCGTCTTTGCATCGCAACCCCCCTCGTTTGTTTGATACCCGGCGGACCATACGGCCCACCTGATCCCCCACCTTGCGGAGTTTCTTCAGCGTGGTGTCAATCTTGCGGTTCTTTTGTATGTAGAGTGCCAATACTCTGATTTCATCGTGTTCAGGTATCGGGCCACTAAGCAGGGAGAGGGCAATTTTGGTTGTGCAACTTGGATTGGGACGTATGTGCACGAATTCCGATTTGTTCGGGGAGCACTCAAGGCCGCAGCGGTGTGCATAATCGTCCACAATAGCCGCTGCTTGCTGCAGGTTGGCCTCGATTTCTCCAACCGAACCGTGTGTTGCCCAGAGGGTGATGTCGTCCGCGTACAGGGCATGCTGCACACCCGGGACCTCACCCAGCAGGGTAGGGAGCTTCATCATGGCCAGATTGAAGAGAAGAGGCGAGAGGACTGCTCCCTGTGGAGTCCATCGCGTACCAAGTTGGTACGGGTCATGTTCACTGTCTTGGAGTCGGATATATGTTTGCCGATCTGTGAGGAATTGCTTGATGTATTGGAATGTGTTGTATCCACAGTTCACTTGGGACAGGTGGGAGAGGATGATATCATGAGTAACATTGTCGAAAGCCCCCCGCAAGTCCAATGCGAGGACCACCTTGTCATCGCTAGGGTGCTCGACGGGATCAAGAATCTCTCTATGAAGTTGCAGCAGAGCGTGGGGGCGCGTTTCTCGGGGCCGGCCTGTTAGCCTGGATGCCGGCCACCGGCGTCAGAAAAACACGCTAGTATTATTTGTTCACGTTCATAACAAGCCCTTGGATAGATGAATGCCAAAAATGAATCATTTTTGAGGATCGTTGGCTGATACCGAGTATTTCATTCGGCGATACAAGCAAATTTCATCCCATAACCGCTTTATTTGCTGCCTGGTCGCCGCTCGCATAGCTGGCATTTGTTAGCTCCGCTGTTGAAGGCGTCGCGGAAATCGAGCATATCTTTATTTTATTATGGGACAGGTTCACAGCTAAAGGGGTGACGAGAGTAGTACCTTTTACAGCGCTGACCAGTTCCGAAGCTCCCTCAGCTGCGGTATCGAGAGTATCGATGCGAAACCAGGTAGGCTTATAGACGACCAGGGCCGCCGGCGAGCCTCGCAGTTCATCGCCCGGCGCGCCCGCAGGCGGCGTCATTGCCGAAAGCTCGACATGCTGCCACTGCTCTAATATAACAGGCATCCTTTCTGATAGCATGGCTGTTTTGTCTTTTCTGGTGCGAATGTGAAATACATCGAGCCTGCAGGCCGGCCGGCAAGCCTGGATCCCGTCCGCTGGCGTCATAAAAATGAGCTAAAGATTTTTCTTCGCGCAAATAATAAACTGTGGGAGCAAGAAGTGTGGAAACTAGATCATTTTTGAGAATGGTTGAACATTGCCGAGTTGCTGGTATAGTCGGATACAACTTAAGTCTGCAGTGAAGCTCCGCCCACATTCAGCCTCCGCGCACAAAATTCCTCCACGACAAAAAAGTAGTCCGCTGGTTAAACGTTTCTTGTCATGTAAATAAGAAGCTTACCACAAGAAAAAGATTATGAGCTCTATAATTTTGACACCTGGATTGTTTGATAAAGTCAAACATTAAAAAGCTCATTTCGCTTACTGTAGCGATTGGCCAGCGGAGTAATACAGAACGCCGCGGACCGCGGCCCAGTGTTAGCAGCTGCTGTTTTTTTAAGTTGTATCCTACTATAGAAGCAGCAACTGTAATACGAGCAAATTTCTTGCCACAACCGCCGCCCAGCTGCCGCTGCCCGGCCGTTGCGGTCCGGCTTGCGCGCCTGGCGTCCGCTAGCTCCGCTGCCGAGCGCACCGCAAAAATGACCATATTTTTTGTTGTGAGACGATGCTGTTGACAGTAATACGATGCCAAAAGCAGGCATTTTATTACAACCCAGGCTACTTCCGAAGTGCTGCCCACCGCAGCTTCGATGCGAAACAGGCCTAGCGGCGACCAGGGCAGCCAGAGAGCGGTGCAGTTCGTCGCCCGGCGCGCCCGCGTACAGCGCCCTTGCCGAAAGCGCGCTACGTGGGTAGGCATGCTTTGTCGCCGCCCGAGTACATCAGGAAGTCCTTCTGATAACATCGCTATTTTGCCTTTTCTGGTGCGAACTTCAGTAGCCAAGCAGCGCGCAGGCGCTGGTGTGCGGTGGCAAAGTGTTACACCGGATGTAGGCCGGGCATAAGTCTAGCGGCGCAAAGATGCTTGCATCTCCGTGACCCTGCTTGCAGTCGGCGGCAGCTCGCAAGCGGCGACTGGTGCGGCGCGCCGGCCAAGTTTTCGCACATGTGTCAGCTTGACAGCTGACTCCATGGCTAGCAGACTCCATTCTGAGCAGACGATGGTGCCACATTCGAGACAGTATGCATGCTGTGACCTCGGTCAACTATGGCTCAACAGGCCTCGCTAAGCTGCCATGTTGTGTTGACGACAGAAGCCTCTGATTGGCTTCTTAAGATGACGTTTGCTGTGAGTTGAGGGGGACGCGCGCTGGGAAACCAAAATTTAGTTTTTTTTCGCTATTCAGTCAACCCAGACGATGAAACGAACCAAGGTATACTATAGAATGAAGGGTCAGAATTCCAAATACACGCGTCGTTAGCCGCCGCGGTGGCTCAGTGGTTATGGTGCTCGGCATGCTGACCCGAAAGACGCGGGTTCGATCCCGGCCGCGGCGGTTGAATTTCTTTGGGGGAGAAATTCTAGAGGCCCGTGTACTGTGCGATGTCAGTGCACGTTAAAGAACCTCAGGTGGTCGAAATTTCCAGAGCCCTCCACTACGGCGTCTCTCATAGCCTCAGTCGCTTTGGGACGTTAAACCGCAACAACACACGTCGTTCAAAATTTTTGGAAAACATTTCACGACCCCTTTAAAGACAACAATGGTCATGTAAATAAATCTGCTGTGGAAGTTAGCAAAAAGCGATTGGAGGATTGGTGGCTGAAAAGCAGAGATGTGGCATAAGGTTAGAATTGTAGGAAACCGTAGGTAAAGATGACGGCGATTCTTACACAGTAAACAAAAAATAATAAAGAAAGAAAAGCTGAGCATGGTGGCAATTGCCACCACCCCGTTTCAAAGGAGGCGCTCCTATCCATCCATCCATCAGTTGGGAGCCCTAGTCAAAAGAGAAATGCAACGAAGTCCAAAAGACAACGCAAAATTAAATGATGAACAAATAGCGCTAATATCAGCCGATATAGAAGAAGTAATTGAGAAACGCCACATGGAAAATTGGGATTATAATCAGTTGGAACTGCTCATCGCTACAAAAATGAAACAAGTGAAAGGAGTTAACCGCTGGAGAGGAAAGAGGAAGCCACGAAGCTGGTGGAATATGGAAATTAAGGAGGCCATCGAACAACGACGGGTGGCTTCAAGGGAACACAGAGAAGCAAAGAGGGCGCAGTTATCTGTAGAGGAAATAGGAAAAAAAATGGGAATCTTATCGACAAAAGAAACAGCAAGTTCAGGTCCTTGTCCAGGCTAAAATAAAGCAGTCCTCTGATAAATGGCTGGCTGAAGTTCGCGAGGCAAATAAAGGGGCGCCAAGAAAATTCTGGAACCATATAAGCTGGTTGGGAAAAACAAATCAAAGAAAGCAGGAACAGATTATAGATGCTGAGGGAAAATGTTTGGAGGGAGACGATGCTGTAGACTACATTACGTCATTTATAGCTGCGTCTTTTAGCGACGCCAATGGGGTAATCTCCCCAAGTGAGGCGGCAACACAGGACAGCACAAAAGAGAACAGCTTAGAACTGACTAGTCTTAACTGGGAAAAGGCGGAAGCGAATATTCCTAAAACCACATCCGCAGGGATAGACGAAATTCCAATTAAGCTGATTAATTAAGCTGATTAATTCCAATTAAGCTGATTAACTTGGCCCAAGAAGCAAGGACGCGCTGATAAAAGCATTGGAGGCAGTCATAACAAATCAGCAAATTCCGCACAGCTGGAGACAGAGTAAAATGAATTTGATTTATAAAGGGAAAGGAGATAAGATGAACATAAAATCCTTCCGTCCGATTACGATAACATCTGTTATGTACAGGCTGGCAATGCAGGCGGTGAAATTAAAAATGCAGTCATGGGTAGAAGGGAATAGGATACTCGGAGAACTTCAGAATGGGTTCAGAAGGGGTAGGCGGTTAGATGATAGCCTGTTCGTGCTTACCCAATGCATAGAAATAGCTAAGGCGGAAAATAGACCTCTGTTTATAGCCTTTCTAGACATAAGCGGTGCATACGATAACGTGAACAGGGAACTCCTGTGGAGCATATTGAAAGATTTAGGTATTGGTGATGAGGTAATTGATTTCCTACAGGAAATCTACCGAGATAATGAAGTTGAAATTACATGGGAAGGGAAAAAAAGTACCACAACTGTAGGGGTGCACAAAGGATTAAGGCAAGGTTGCCCTCTATCACCGCTGCTGTTCATGCTTTACGTGATAAATATGGAAAGAAGGCTAGAAGAAAGTAATCTGGGTTATAATCTATCGTACAGATTAGGCGGAAATGTAGTTGAGCAGCGACTCCCGGGTTTAATGTATGCGGACGATATTGTACTGTTAGCAGATAGCCAGGAAGATTTACAAACTTTGGTTAATTGCTGTGGAGACGAAGGAGACGCTCTAGGATTCAGTTTTAGCGCAACTAAATCAGGTGTGATGATTTTTAACGATACAACTGATCAGGTGCTTACAATACAAGGCCACGAAATACCCAAAGTGGCCGAATACAAATACCTCGGGATATGGCTAAACGAAGGGCAGATATACACGGAAAAGCATGAACAGGCTCTTAGGGCAAAAGGACGAAGAGACGCCGGGATAATGAAACATAGGGCATTATGGGGGTACAACAAATATGAAGTACTAAGAGGTATTTGGAAAGGAATAATGGTGCCGGGACTTACTTTCGGCAATGCGGTTCTGTGCTTAAGGGCAGAAGTTCAGTCGAGATTAGACGTAAATCAGAGAGCTGTTGGAAGATTAGCACTAGGTGCCCACGGCAAAACCACAAACGAGGCAGTACAAGGGGATATGGGCTGGGCATCGTTCGAGGCACGGGAAGCTAAGAGTAAAATACTATATGAAGAACGCCTGAGGAAATTGGACGATAACAGATGGGCAGCTAAGGTATTTAAATATTTATACAGAAAGAACGTCGACTCAAAGTGGCGGAAAAGAACTAGAAAACTAACCAGTAAGTATGCCGGTCATGAGGACGGAGAAAGAAAGAGCATTAAACGACAGGTTAAAAACGCGGAAGTTAAAAATTGGATGAATTCAATGGAAAAGAAACATAGTGTAGAACTATATCGATTCTGGAAAAGGCAGATCAGGAAAGAATTTTTCTATGATAACTCAAGAGGCAGTGCCCTACTTTTTGAAGCTAGATCAGGGTGTCTTAGAACGCGCAGCTACAAAAAGAAATTTAACGAAGAAGATGACAAATGTGCAGTGTGTGGTAGATCTGTGGAAACAATTGAACACCTCATAATCAAATGTGATGGTATCCATCCGGATGTCGATGCAGCCACAGTCACTCTTTCTGAGGCCCTAGGGTTTAAAGATAACAATGGTCATGTAAATAAATCTGCAGTGGAAGTCAGCAAAAAGCGATTGGAGGATTGGTGGCTGAAAAGCAGAGATGTGGCATAAGGTTAGAATAGTAGGAAACCGTAGGCAAAGTTGATGGAGAATCTTAATGAGAATTGCCAACACAGTAAACCAAAAAAAATAATAAATAAAGAAAAGCTGAGCATGGTGGCAATTGCCACCACCCCGTTTCAAAGGGGGCGCTCCTATCCATCCATCCATCCATCCATCCATCCATCCATCCATCCACTGCTTGCGTCATGCTTGCGTATGGGCGCGCGGTGGTGATAGCGCTGTCCTAATCCCACTCCTGGCGTCTGTCACATTCTTGCTTCCTACCCCTCCTTGTGTAGCTCTCGCTTAAAGGGCAACTCCGGTTATTTTTCGATGTGCATCGATTGAAATGAAATTTTAAGTCTGTATTCTTTATGATAGTCTGATCACTGATCTCCACTAGGGGAGTTGGATGCCGCATCGGGCGCCCGAAAGTGAAGCCACCGGAAGTAAGTGGCCTTGTCCCGGAAGTCAGCCTTTGGCACTGCATGAAATCGGACCTCAGCACGGTTTTTCAGTTCCAGTTTTGTTTTCCCACTTAGCATTTCGTCTTTTCGTTGTTCTGGTCTTTTTACATGACAATGCCTAACTGTTGCGCCGTCAACTGAGCGAGGAGACCAGCGATATCTTCGGGAAAGACGTTTCGAAAACAAGGGTCCATTGCATCGCAATGGGACGACACTAGCAGACGACAGGACGTCGCTACACGCAGCAAGTCTCGTCTACTTGGCCCGGTGTCGTCTCGGTTGCCTGGATTCGCCAACTCTGCTCTTTACTGTGATGCTTGTTCCCGCGCTCAAGCCTAAGTTATGCTATCAATGGGGGATAAATATAAGAAAGAATAGGCTGAAACATTCACTAGGCAGCTTACTTTGAAGCGACCATTTTATCGAATTATCTTTAGACCGAACCGAAGCGAGGGCTAGGCTACTATCTTGTGAGGTGTCGACGGTGTTCGGTTGGTTCACATTAGCGCCTCCAAAAGGTGTGGTACTGCTTTTTCGACGGAGCGTGTCATGTACTGTTTCGTATTGGAGCAAGTTAAGCCTGAATGGGCTTTAATTCGTGGTGCTTGGTGCAGTTGACTTCTAACAGCGCTTCTCACGTGCACTGCAGCATTCGTCTTTCTTGTCAGTCGTTCCTCTCGCGCTGTGCCTTTTCTTTGCTACACGAAAATTCGGTTTTAACAGGACCTAGCCTCATCGTCATTCCACTACTTCTCCTTTACGCTCGGAAGACAAGAACTAGGCAAGAATACGTACCCCTTTGCCGAGGCAGGGTGAGACCTGCATGCCTGTTTTCTTGGCTTTCGCAGAAATTACAGGGTTCTGCACACAATGCTCACATTTCTCGCGTTCAGCTTGCTTGTTCCTTTCATATAACAGCAGACATTATTTTTTTATTTTTTATTTATGGCATACTGCAGGCCGTGAGGCCCAAGCAGGAGTGGATACAGAACAGAACACAAATTGAACAATAATACCAAAGTGCAAGCAGAAAACGAGAACGAGAACAACGCAAAAAAACTGAGAACTAAAGGGCGAAAGATGTGACTTTTTGCATTGAAATACACAGCAGACACCCGACTTCCGGGACAAGCCGTCCAACTTCCGGTGGCTTCATCGCGCTCGTCTCGGAAAGCGGGAATGCGGCATCCAGCCACCTAGTGGAGATCAGTGAGTCTGAAGCCTCATGTAAAATTTCGCACCTGAAACCGGCGTAGTTTTTCCGCAAGCGAATTTTGAAGACAAGCACTCCTCGACGCAAGCTGACGCGAGCGGCACCCACTGATCGAGCAACTTCTACAGGCCACCCTGTTCTGTGACGTCAGTGGCGGGGCGGCGTGTCAAGCTGATTGGGCGCGAGCTGGCACTGGCAGTGCAGGGGAAAACTGAAAATTGGTTTTGAGGAAAGTAAACGACGCAGTAATGGACACCCGAACCGCGACGTAAGGGAGAAGTGAAAGAAGAAAGAGGTCCGTAGTGGAGCTCTCTGGAATTATTCCGACCACCTGTGCAATTTCGCGCCATCTCAACGTGCCTGATATGTGATGTGTACGCCAGAGTGATGGGCCACGGCAACTTCAGTTGTGCTGTGGGGTGCACAAATTCTTGATCTGTGACAACGGGCGTGATCTAGTGTAGGTTTCCTAGCGATAAGAACCTTCGCGACAAGTTGGAGAGAGCTGTCCGCCGTGTAAACTGGTCTCCGAGGAAGCATTCCCGCTTGTGCTCGGGACATATCGCGCCAGATTGCTATGAAGACAGCGTGTACTTCAAAGAGAGCTTTGGACTCGCTAAGGCTTCGTTCAACTGGCGCTTGGAGGCATATTCTGTGTCAACGTTATTCTAGTACAACCGTCTATCGCAGCGGCCAGCTGAACGAAGCACGGCCGTCAAGAAGAAGCGATGTTGGATTGTAGAACTGTAGCTGGCGTGAACTCACTTACAAAAGCTCGCCGTCGAGATAAAGCTTCGCAGAGAGGACTTTTGGTGATGCATGCCCCTGTAAGGACGTTGTGCACCGCGGCAACGTTCCGGCAGCAGATTCTTTCATTAGGCTGGGTCGGCCGGCACTGGCCACACGAACAGCTGTCGGCAGGAGCATCTCATTAACATTTGTTCTGACGACTCTGTCACAAATGCATGCACGAGAAATGACTCAAGTAATCACTTCTCCGAGTTCAGACCGTCTCCGTGCTGCAGGTGACGCGGCCTGTGGTGTGACTCGGCTGGCTCGCGCGGCGGTGGATCATACCTGAAAGGCGACTCGTCCAGTCCAAATTTAAATCGTCGAATGAGTCGTCTTCTAAAGACTCGCTGGTCTCGGAAAAGCTGTCCTCCGCGCTTTCAGTCATGTCGACAGCGCGGCTCAGGGTAGTTGTCATATCTTCGGGGACTTCAAAGCGCGGCGAACCCGCTCGTGACGTCACAGTCAATACCGCACGAAGGCACCTCCGCGGTTTCGGTTTTGCGGTTTTTGCTGTTTAAAAATTATTTTAGGGTCGCTTTTGAAAACCTTGTATTGTACACATTGCAGGAGGTTCTTAGGAACACAAAACAGCCATTAACTTAAAATGGCTGAAAAATCGCCGGAGTTGCCCTTTAAACCGCGGCGCGGCGCTTTTTCCAACGACAATCGGCTGGAGGGAGCGGCAGCTTTGCTCGCCGTTTGCAGAGGTGCACTGCTGCGTTCGCTCCGCTTATCACTTGAGGATGGCAGCTGGCATACTTGATGCGCTGTTTGAGGTGTTTGCGCCACTTATTGCTCTTCCTTGGCAGACGAGTAGAGAGTTATAAGTTTTAAGGCTCGTTCGTTTCGTGGTACCATGGTTAACGAAAATTGTTTTGCGCGGGTAAATGGTGGTGTCCGCAACGCTGACGTCCTCGCAGCAGCCGTAAAATGACACCGGCTAATTATGTTCAATACGGCTGCTGCTTTTAGATTTTTGTGAAGTGTGGGAGATTTTATGCTCGTTCATGTGAAGCTGAGGAACTTCGCTGCACAGACAGTACAAAAGAAGGGGTCGTTTACGTGCATTCATTCACATATATTTACAGCAATAGTATATACAATATACGATGTGTATTTTAGAATGAAGTTCATTTTTCGCTTCTCAAAACAACCGTAGCTGCAGGCTGCCAAGGATAGAGAATACTCTTTATCTAGTGTCGTAATTATGACCGCTTATCCTGACAAAAGTACAGCTACGACTTGAAAGCTTTGCTGCCTGGTTTCGAAAAATGCCTTCTCGGGAAGATTTACCATAACTTCTTCACTTCATTCTCCCATTTTCCTTACTGAACATGATTGAATCCAGAGCCAAAATAGCATAACTTATTGCTAAATACGTTTACCACCTGATTTCATATTTTCGCCAAGCAGTTGCAGTGCCTCTCTCGGTATATTCCAGCGTTGTAGCTTAAGCTTAAAGACCGACATGATTCGACCAAGCCACCACAGCCTTTCATCGCAATGCCAACGCCGCTGCATCGCACACTCTGTGTCTCCTTTTGAAACCAGCGCTCCATGATGCCCAGCGCCACGGCGAGCAGCGCCACGAACAGCGCGCTTAAAGGGGCCCAGAAACACAATCTTAGTTAACTGTTTTGCCTGTTGATTGCATACAGTGAGTTATAATGGTGCCATTAGCATCGGTAATACCGCGTATATTCCGTTTTTTATTATTTTTGATGTCCTCCCAAAAACAAATTCATGGCTCTGATGGTGTCGCCACACAGTGGCGGGTTTTTAGCAGCGGATATGACATCACCTGGCGCGAGCTTGATGACCGGACAAACAGTAAATATACTGCAAATTGTGTGAATAAATAGAGACACATTTTGTCACCTGTCTGCGTTTTATATTAGATCAACAAAAAGAACCTGTTTGTCTCAGATAAAAGCCCTGCAAAGCAAGTAAAATAAAAATACACCACCAGGGGCGCTCTGGCATGGAAACGACACTGCCAGTCTCAGCAAGAACGAGTTACAGAGAGCAGGCAACCATGGAGTGCAGACTTCCGCGACGTGCTCTGGCAGGCTGTTTTGATTGGTTGCGCCAGGTGCCGTCACTGGGAGAGCAAAATAAGAGTGGGAAGCCCCGCCAAAATCGAGTTGAGGGCAGCGTTTTGTTTGCTTGTATTTTGAAATTTCTTCATTGAATAACTCCCGTTCCTGTGCATCGATTCCTGTAATTCTTTTTAAGTCAGCATCTGTGTGACATAAAGAACCCACCTGAAGTATAGCCGGTATCCCCCCAAGCAGTGTTTCGCAGCCCCTTTAAAGGCCTACTTGACCGAAATTTTTCAAACCGTAAAAAGGTTATTTATTCATAGTACACACCCGTATTATGTTACCCACAAAACATTACGCTCCAGTTTCAAGCAGTTACGGTGCCAAAGGCACGCAAAAATCGGAGTTTTCAATACCGAAACTGGAAAAACGGGCGCCATTGCCGCCCGCCGGAAGTGACGCACGTTTGAGACAAGAGTCCCGACAGGTTCGGAGCGTCTGCTCGTTGCGGCTCGAGCAAAGCGCTGGTACCGGTAGCGCGTGCAGCACTTTGTGCGATAAATACTGGTTATATGTGAAAACACACATCTTAAAACGGATGAAACGCCATAGAAAAAGTTTTAAACGTGTTTTATTTGCTGTAGTAGACTAGAAAACTCCTGGCTCAACCTCAGCGATGATGATCGCGCCGCAGTGCTAGTGAGCGTTTTTTGCCTGGCAGTATTCGATTACAGCTTGTGCAAAGTTCGGACATAGCGGACGAAGGAAGCATATTCAAATGGAGGCCAAGTAGAAGTGCTTGTATTATCAAGTCGGCATTTTTGAGCAAGCACGTGCGTGCCAACAGCACATGTGCGCTCTGCTGTGCGAACAATATATGGTTGTTGTCTTGATAAAAAAAATTACCTGCCTTCTCCTTTTTCTCCCCCGTCGAAAGGTATTCCTGCCTGTGCATAAAAATTTGGAACAGGTGCTGTGAACGCGATGTAAATCAATAAAAACAGCTGGACGTCTAAAAAGGGAGCTCAAGAAAATCAAGCGCTGAGTCAAGCGAAAGAATATGCCAGAAGCAAAATTTGTGCTGCAAAATAAATATATTTTTTTCTTCGAGGACCGTGACATCAATGTGGTGCCGATGGTGGGCTGGTTCATCTTTGCGCGCCTCGGTCGGGCAAACCACTGCGCGTTGCGAAATGCATGCCGATTCAAATGAACAAAAACTTATGCGCTGCGTTAATTACTGTATATTTACCTAGAACCACTTAAAGCCCGTGTACTGCAGGGGCGGAAAAGTTTTTCTAATCTTTTCAAACCACACATCTGGGCAGAACGACGTGGTTGCCGGACCCCGGTCGACCGTATACGCCCACCGCGCAAATTATTGTAGGCACTGCGTCTGTATCGACTGATTATATGCAGAACATATAATCAAAAACGTGTTGTCTTCTTTTGAAAATATTATCATTCAAATAGCATATGCGTTCAGTTCTATGAGGTCTTGGAGACGCGCCTTGAATGGTAACGCTGAAGCTTCCTGTAATCGACCTCAAGTATGAATGGCGTGAGGCAGTAAGAAATTCGACGTTTTCAGTAACGCTCATGTGGCCTTCCAGGATTCTCAGCCCGGCCTGCGAATCTTCGAGGCAGCAGATACACTCGGTGCACGACGGCATTATTGCGCATTGGGCAGAGTTGTACCTGAAATAAACGCGTGCATATGCGGATTCCTTTTCCGACGAAGCAGACCTCTCTTTAGACTTCTGCCTGGTGTAAACAATGTGCCGTCAAAAGGGCGTTGCTCGATGAGCAAAGCCGTCCAGTTTAGCATATGAACCGGCTAAGCTATAGCTTGTGACGAGCGGTCGGCCGTCCTGTTTATTCTCCCAATTAGAGAGGCCTCGAAGCCTTTCTTCTCCTAATTATAGCCCTCTCCGTTCGTAGCATGCTTTGCCGATCGGGACAGAAACGCGTACGTGCTCTATTGCATGGTGTAGACCGGGACAGGTCTACTGACGAAGCCCAACCCACAAAAGGGGTTAGCGCGAGGCAGAAGCGTCAGTCACCCACCATTATCTTTTTTGAAGAGAGGGGAATTCACGTTAAAGCCTGAGCTCCAGACAGCTGACACCAGCTTTCGAGATCGGGGGTGAAGGGCAGTGGCCGAGAGGTATGTATACATGGTGTTTTCTGCATTACTCGCATTCGTTTCCGCGGCCACGCACTTCGTCGACATGATGCAAGCAGTTAATTTTTCTCGGAGACCATCGAGCGTCGCGGTGAAAACAGCCAGAAACGCGCCAGAAGGAGTTTACAAGGGGTGCGCACTCACTTCAGAACGCCTGAAACTGGCGAGCCGGCGATGCCGGTGTCTCAATTGTGCGTCATTTCCGGTCAGGTTTGTTAGTTGTCCAGCGCACCGCTAGGGGACTGCGTCGTCTGCTACAGAGGTTTTTGAACGCTTCTAACTAAGGGTGCGTTCCAATACTCCCGAGTAGACGTCTACTTCATAGAGTTTCTTACTATTACCTAGAGGGAAAGCTGGCGGCGCTGCACTTCAGCCACCATGGACGCTCAAAGCATCATGGGGCGGTGAGCTACTTGTTGCGGAACAGTCGTAGTTTTTCGGGAACACGGAGTGTTATTGCTAAGATGTTTCATTCCAAAAACGCTGTCCGTGTGTGCGCAAACGACTTTCGCGCGAACGCAGTGTGCAAAAGCCATAGTAGTGAAAACGCGACGACACACGACGCCAATAAAAGGTTTTACTCTCCCGAAATGTCATTAAAAAACCTATTAAAGTATCTAAGCAACATTTTTTTTGAAAACATATTTACTTTTAAAAGTGCGCTTGTTAATTACGCAATATTAGTTTTTTTAGTGTTCATCACTTCGCCAATAGGAAATCTCTTATTTTGGGCAAACTTTGCACTTAAATGCTTTTATGCTCGTTTGTTGCAATCATTAGACAAGATATTGAATATTAGGACGTTTGTAGTTATCAAACAGCTTAATTTTTCTATTATTTTTTGGCCAAAAGTTGCAGTTCCGCAACAAGTAGCTCACCGCCCCATGATGCTTTGAGCGCCCGTGGTGGCTGAAGTGGTCTCGAGGGGTCGCCATGCAAACTCCCATAGACGGGCTGCCAGCTTTCCCTCTAGGTAATAGTAAGAAACTCTATGGTCTACTTCATGGAGGAAAAAAAAACTGAGGAGGGAGCGTCCGGCGACAACCTTGAAGCCTAGTCTTAACAAGTAAAGATATAGCAAAAAAAAGAGAGTCCCCCCGTGATCGCACCACGTGATAGCGTGCGGTAAAGTCTAGCCCCGCTGCGCGCGCGCATGCGCCGATTAGCGCGGCAGACTAACTGTAGATCAACTTCCTTGCTGTAGACGCCCGCGCCGCGGGTCGCACATACGCGCGCACTAAAACATACCGGAATCAAAACAAAAAGGACCGGCTCGGAGAGCGAAAAACTGAGGGAGAAAACGACTTCAAAACACTCGGCTTGCGAACGCTGGCCGCGTGACGTCATGCTCCCTCCTTAGTTTTTTTCCTCCATGGTCTACTTTCGGTGAAGTAGGTCTTTAAAGGGATACTGAAGCAAAATCTGAAAATTGAACAAAAACGCTGAAAATAGATGGTGTCTTCGGCTGACACGCACTGCCTACGTGCCGGTGCGCAGGAAGTGACGTCAAAAACTACACGAGTGGCACGTCTCCTTGCACATCAGCTGAACGTGCGAAACACTCGCAGAGTGCCACTGCCAGCCATTGCTCTTTCTGCCGTCTGTTAGCCGAGGCCTCCGAGACCCTCGATAATCTCAGAGGCTATTCCTACGAGCGGCCGACGCCAACGAGCGCAGTCAACACCTCTTCAGAACAGTGCAGTACCACGCTTGCAACAGGCGTTGATAGAATCGGCGGGAAACGCGGGACCCACGAGCGTGCTCGTAAGATACTGCGATTAATTATGGGGGCGCAGGTTTGTAAGACACCACACCAAGGCGTTATTCTTGCCGGTTTCGATGCATACGCCTTTAGAGCTCATCAGCCGGTGATTCTCAATCCACTAAGCGCCTCACATCGTCGCTTTATTGATATCCTTTAACCTGCGCATACGTTGGCAAAAAGTACGATGTTATAAAGTGCAGGCATGCCGGATGAACAGCATATGCCGTTCGCTGCAAGAGCTAAGGCAGAACTTGCAAGACTAAAAATATTGACAAACCTTTAATTTCCTCATAACGGAAGGCTCATGGCTCGCCGGACGGTGGCTGCGTGATTGCAGCGCGAATAAATGCATTGCAGCTGCTATAATATTCAACATTTCTTTAAAATGTGTCCACTTGTAATGCTTCGTCCGTTTTTCCTCTTCGTCGATGCTGCGTCAACCAACGAGCGTGAACAGCGTCGTCTGCTAGCGCGCGCTGCACGACGGGATGGCACCGCGCTCCACCGTCGGTCTTCACGGTGGCGCGGTGGCGCGCACGCGTGTCGTGCTCTTCCCACCCGAATGCACGGCACTGCACGAGTGGCATCCAGCCGAACGTAGGGCACCGCACGAGTGCGTAGAAAACTCCACGAGTGCCGTCAGCTGAAGACACCAAGATTCTCGGAATGTGATTACACCGAAATCTAGTCGTCACTGCGCGTATTTTTCAGGGGATGGTTTTATTTTCGATTATTTTCGATGTTTCATGAGCGCCGCCTCACGAAAAAAAAAGAGAACGTTAAAAAAATTGTTTTCGTCTGCTTTCCGTCGTTCGGCGCCACTCAGATATGGTACTTTCCCTCACAGACGCAAAGGCTAGCCGATGGGAGAGAGTAGGAAAGGACGATAGGAGAGGGCCTTGGACGGTCGTATCGCGCGTACTCGGCAGGCATTGTAAAAATAAAGAAGGCGCTGGCAGTGATTAGGTGCGTTGAGTTGTTTGGTTAGGCGTTTCAGCTCAATGTCCCATGTGTTTCCCAGAGACATACTTCATGCACACTACGTCGTCAATGCTTTCCCGTCCGTTTTGTCTTTAACACGGAGCTGATGGGAACTAATTCTAGTGATATTTTGTGGCGGACGTTTGCAGCAAATGAAGATTTTCCCTTCATTTCCATATGCCATTTCACAGCATTGCAGCTGTTCGCTACGGCTGTCATCCAGCTTTAGTCAATCAATGCAGGTGTAATTAATGCACGGGTTTCTGGCCATAACGTGATTGCAAAATCGCAAGCACATGCTGCTGGGCTAGTTGGTTTCGGTTCATAATTAAATAGTTTTAAAGCGCAAAAAACAGGCAAGACATATATAGGTAGGTGACAGGACGAAGGCGCTTCGTCCTGTCACCTCTGTTTTTTGCGGCTTAAAACAATTTAATTATGATGCAAAATGGCAATATGAATGGAAAGAATTTCATAGTTATATCTTCATTTCTGGGATGTAATGTGCAAAGCGGCTAAATGACTGCAAATGTTTCTCAACAACCAATTGCTTTTCCACTCAATCACGGTGCTTTTCCTCCACAAGTCGAAAACACATTTTTGAGTGCTAATTTAGGCTGTTCAGTAAGTGATCCTCAGGCTGCTGCTTCGAACATTAGTATACATTTATTCTTTTAATGCATATGTGACCGATGTACGCTGCAAACTAGCCGAGAAATTGCTGTTGCCACATGGAGGAAGGAATGTGTTGACAGGCTGCTGCGTTCTTTGGCGACGGATTGGTTGCGGCTCTGGCTTGGAAGAAAACGGGGACTTGCACCCTCGCCTTGTCGCAAGTCAGCCAGCCCAATTGTCATCACCACCAAGCAATGGCGGTCTTTATGTGCGTTTGAATGAGTGGTTCCAGTGAAAGTTTAGTGAAACAAAGCAGCGTGGACCTACGGAAGTACACAGATGGGCGGCGATGTGCTCGTTTTATTGTGAGATAGATTTTTAAACCCAGCGTCGCATGGCAAAAATTTCGTTGAAGCGACGTTCGTTGTAACGGGGTTCGACGGTATGTATGCAGGTAAGAGACGTCAAATATAGCGTCAAACTGTATGGGTCAGTAAAATAGTTTCATGAGACCATAGGTTAAAATCTGAGCTGTAGAATTCTGCTTTCTGGTGAGGGCCAAAAGCTGCCAGAACTGCGAACAAAAAAGTTAGACCCGTATACCCGTGTATATATGTCATCACCACACACAAACACACCGAAAGAAAAAGGAAGCAAAAGCTCAGAAACCTATAGTGTTGGCCTCACTTTACTGTGTATGGCTTGTGTTACTGAATAGAGGTTCTTTGGCTTTCATTACTAGTCTGTTGGCACCATTTAGCTTACTGTGCCATTCCTATGTTGACTTGATATGGCCCTTTGTAAGGGTGTGCCATTTTGATGACTCTTGCATCTTTGTAAATAGAAGAATACAGTTAGACAGACTCACAGCTGGAAAACACATAGAAACACATTATGCTATGTTTAGAATGAGAATGTGCTCACTATCTAACCACACAAACGCACGCAAAAAATGTCAGCATGAAATAATGAGGTTACATGTTCTGATTTTTTTCCTGTGGTTGTATTGGCACGTTGTTGGGTGCATAAATTCAGATGCTTTTATTAGGCTCACGGTATGACTGGGTACTGTCTGTTTTGCAATGTTATGAAGGTATATTGCAGTGCACGCTGGCCCCAAGTCATTCCAGGCTGTCTCGATGAATCAGTCGCATAAAAGTGGCTGCAAACCCATGTTGTGTGCAAAAAATGCCTACAATTTTTCCATCAGCACTGTGTTGGACTATCATCTATGTCTGCCATCATTTTGCAGTTTTCCTTTGATAGTAGCAATGCCTGAGGTTTCAAAGTGCTTTGAGAACGGGAGGTGTCAACAGGTTTAGAGTGGAGGGTTCAACAGGTTTATAGTTCAAGGAGTGTTGCTATGCGGTAACAGTAAGTTATAAAGTCTGGTGAGAACGTTGTGAAGTGATTTTAGAGTAGAAGTTTTGCTCTAGTAATTGGTAGAATAAAAGGAAGCTTCCAAACAAGCATTTCTAATTAACCAAGTGGAATCAGCACAGAAATGTAGCACCCTGCCTAATTCTGCTGGCTAATCTAGCACCGCTGCCAGGGAACAAACCTTCATTCTTCCAGTTTTTCTTGTTGATGTAAAATTAGCTGGATGTTTCTGTTTCACAAAATTTATTATTGCAGTCGCCATCTAATATATTACTTATGAACCTTGATATAGTCATTGCACACTGAGAATTGCTTTGAAGAAGGGGCACTTTTTTGCAACAGTAATTGGGTTTTTTATTCTTTTTTTTTTGAAATGATGAATGAATGATGATAATGAAAATGCTGACTGAACCTGCCCACCTCCATCACTGACAGATAGCTTGCATACTTCAGTGGCAGCAAAGTCAGAGAGGTGAGCCAGAGTAAATGTGGCTTTCTTTTGCTGTGTATGTGCTAATCTTTTCTTTTTCCCTTACCAGTCATGGAAGAAGGCAGTGAAGTGAGTGAGTGAGGAAAGGTGTCAGACATGGAGACACGATCTCGCCTATGCTATTCACTGCCTGTTTACAGGAGGTATTCCGAGGCCTGAAATGGGAACAGTTGGGGATAAGAGTTAATGGAGAATACCTGAGTAATTTGCGATTCGCTGATGACATTGCCTTGCTAAGCCACTCAGGACAAGAACTGCAAAGCATGATCAATTAGTTAGACAGACAGAGCAGAATGGTGGGGCTAAAAATTAACATGCAGAAAACCATAGTAATGTTCAACAGCCTAGCAAGGGAACAGCAGTTCGCAGTTGGTAGCCAGGTGCTGGAAGTAGTAAGAGAATATGTCTATTTAGGGTAGGTAGTGATAGCTGATCCAGATCATGAGAGGGAAATAACTAGAGGAATAAGAATGGGGTGGAGCGCATATGGCAGGCTCTCAGATCATGAATGGCAGTTCACCAATATCCCTCAAGGTAAAAGTGTACAACAGCTGTTTCTTACCGGTACTCACCTATGGGGCAGAAACGTGGAGGCTAACAAAGAGGGTTCAGCTTAAGTTAAGAACAACGCAGCGAGCTATGGAAAGGAAAATGATAGGTGTAACATTTAGAGATCGGAAACGGGCAGAGTGGGTGAGGGAACAAACGCGGGTTAATGACATCCTAGTTGAAATCAAGAGGAAGAAGTGGGCTTGGGCAGGGCATGCAATGCGAAGGCAAGATTGCTGTTGGTCCTTAAGGGTAACGGAGTGGATTCCAAGAGAAGGCAGGTGCGGCAGAAAGATAGGTGGGCTGATGAGATTAAGAAGTTTGCGGGGATACAGTGTCCGCAACTGGCAAAGAAGGACAGGGTCAGTTGGAGAGACATGGGAGAGGCCCTGCAGTGGGTGTAGTCAGGCTGATAATGATGAATGATGATGATGGAAGAAGGCAGTGAAGTGAGTGAATGAATGAATGAATGAATGGTGCAGATGCGTGCCATCCTGGGCTTCAAGAACTTGGAGGAAGAGAACAGCGACCAGTGCCCGTGTGGCGAGAGCCTGCGGGAGCTGCTGAGCGGCATGCACGACGACCTGGTGGGGCGGCTCAAGGCGGCCTGCTCGGCCGAGGAGGAGTCGGCCGAGGGCGAGGGGGAGAGCACCAGCAGCCTGCGCCAGAAGCTCATGTCCCTCGTCAACCTGGTCAAGTCGGCCGAGGAGCCAGGCAAGGAGGACAAGGAGCGCATCACACTGCCCGAAGGTCAGCTGAGTCTCACCCCTTTTATAGTAAAATACAACTTAAAAAAACAGCAGCTGCTAACACTGGGCCGTGGTCCGCAGCGTCCTGTATTGCTCTACTGGCCAGTCGCAACTGTAAACGAAATCAGCTTCATCAAACAAACCATGTATCAAAATTCTAGAGCTCGTAATTCTTTTTCTTGTGATAAGGTCTTGTTTACGTAACAAGAAACGTTAAACCAGCGGACTACTCTTTCGTCGGGGAGGAATTCTGTGCACGCAGGCTGAATGTGGGCGGATCTTCACTGCAGACTTAAGTTGTATATGACTATAGTGTGAACAATTGATTGATTGATTGATTGATTCAATTTTATTTCTCAACATTCATACAAGGCATGCTTGTGAAAGCATCTGGATCCCTAGCTAAAAGCTAGTTGGGATCCATGCAATTTAGTTTCAAAGCAGAAAATTGCAGGCATAACTAAAATTAATTACATACATAGAAAAGCTCATGAAATTAGAAATAAATAAATGGGTACATAGAGCAAGAATATTCAGAGCATCAAGCCTCTTTTACAAACACATACAAACACACAAAAATACATGGAAAGAATGAAACGCTGGCTTCACTCATTGTTTATAATATTTCTTCAGTGACACAGGAAAAGCTTTACAATGTTTGAGTTCACTTGGAAGCTTGTTCCACAATGACAATGACAAGTTCTACTACAGGAGGGGATCATATATTGTCCGTACAGACAGCAAGTCTTGGTTGCACATTTTCTTCTTTGCAGTCATGCGTGAAACATTTCATGCATGAATCACCATTGCCCTCGACTGGGAAATATTTATTTTCTTCTTTCACGCTGTTTTTGGTTTCACTGGCTAACCTGTTTCTGTGACTTGGGCTTAGGTCACGTGGGGCTGGTAAAAAACACTGCTGCTGCTGTACTCCTCCATTTCTTGGCATCCCAGTTGTTGACAGAGACCGACCTAAGCGTTGGGAATTAAGACAACAGAGCAGGAAGTAAACTGCAGTTTTTTCCATGCCTCACGTGACCTATGCTGAACTTCGATGTTTCAAGAAATGCTTCGGCGTGGCAGACAAGGACAAAACGTAGAAAAAACACCACAGAGCGCCAACTAGCAACTGATTTTATTGAAACCCCCGTCAACGAATATATGCTTTGCGCTCATCAACGACAAAAGAAAAAGATAACATGCAGTGAAGACAGCATTAGGCACAAAATGATCAGCACCCATGGCACGTGTGACGCACGCGAACATCGTCATGCCCCAAATCTAATCATTCTGATAGGAATTCTAATTCTCTCTTGAGAAGCGTCACTGATGGATTGCTCACGCATGTGTTTGTCCCTGAACGAAGGATGACTGCTACTTCAAAAATTTTTCTTTGAAGCTTGTCTTTTCAGACTAAGAGAACACACAAACTTTCTCAAGAACAGCACTGGGGAGCACCTGCCGGTGCACTGCAAAGAATGCGGCTGTTTCCCGCTCTTCAGCGGTACAGTTATTTTAGGCCGCAGACGGACGGCAAACTGTGCCACAATACTGTGAACATCCCTAATACATCTTAGGTGACAAAGATTGCTACAGTGGGGGCAAGAAGAGAACATTGCTTACCGATGGACTGCAGTTGATGTTTTGGGGTGGTTTCTTGAGGTATCGAATCTAAAGCCGGACTATCTGACATCGCTCACTGCTTCTGCTGGCACTCAAGAAAGTTATCGTGACGGCCAAAAATGGTTTGGAAGATGGCCCAGATGTCAGGAGACCCTGCAACAGCAGTGGTTGCTCTTCTAATTATGGTTCTGTCACTTCTGCATCAGGGATCTGTTCTGGGGCCGCTCCTTTTATTGTCGCACATAAATGGTATTACTGTACATGTTATCTCCTCATTCAGAATGTTCTCAGATGAGTGTATGATTAACAGAGTTATGGACAGTTCAGATAACATGCAGAGCCCGCAAGATGCTTAAGATAAGATAGCTGTCTGGTGTGCTCACTGCGACATGACTTTAACCCGACACAACATTTATTGTATTGCCCAACACTACATTTTGCCTGCCATTTCTGTAGTCAAAGGGCATGGCATCTGATGGGGATGATTGTAGCCTGCCGATTAGCTATTTATTTTTTACTAGAAATATGTTTTGATCATGTAGCTTTGGAAGCCCTGAAACAGCACGAAAACATTGCAGCATGGCATCCAATGTGGCAGTCATGTTTTACGGAAAGCTGTGAAATGATTTTGTAGAAAGTGAAGATGACTTCAGTGATGAAGAATGTTAGGTGTTGTCTGCAATGACAGAAAGATAGAGGGCGGCAGAAAGGAGAGGGTATTTTACTGCAAGATGCATTCCTGGCCTCCGCCTAGGAGAGGGCTTCAAGAAATACCACGCTCTGAAGAACTTCCTCTCAGATCATGAATGGTAGCTTACCAATATCCCTGAAGAGAAAAGTATACAACAGCTGTATCCTACCGGTACTCACCTATGGGGCAGAAACACGGAGGCTAACAAAGAGGGTTCAGCTTAAGTTAAGGACAACGCAGCGAGCTATGGAAAGGAAAATGACAGGTGTAACGTAGAGAGATCGGAAGCAGGCGGAGTGGGTGAGGGTACAAACGCGGGTTAATTATATCCTAGTCGAAATCAAGAGGAAGAAATGGGCTTGGGCAGGGCATGTGATGCAAAGGCAGGATAACCGCTGGTCCTTAAGGGTAATGGTGTGGATTCCAAGGGAAGGCAAGCGTAGCAGGGGGCGCAGGCAGACAGTTAGGTGGGCGGAGGAGATTAAGAAGTGTGCGGGGATACAGTGGCGGCAACTAGCAAAGGACAGGGTTAATGGGAGAGACATGGGAGAGGCCTTTGACCTGCAGTGGATGTAGTCAGGCTGATGATGAAGAACTTCCTGTGAAGCCATAGTGAAGCGGAAAAATGCTGTAAATAATGTTCGTAACCAAATTATGACATGGCACTCCCTTTCCTCATGAGGAGCTGGGAGGACCAAAAGAATGCTGACCAGAGCAGAAGGGAGTCTGCGTCTGACCAGAGAGGGTTAACTGATAAACAATGTGTACACGTCACCTTTACGATGAATCGCTGTCGCCTGTCCTACGCGCACACTGCGAACCAGGTGGCCCTGAACAAAGCACAGAATCTTACGTACTTAGATGCTTATCTTACTGCTGATCTGAGGTGGTCAAAGCATGTTTACATTGTGAAGAAAGCTGCTGGTGTCTTGATTTCTTCAGAAGAAATTTCAGCCATTTTCCCAAACGCTGCAAAGAAGTATTGCATTCAAACCGTGTCTGCACAGTTCGCCTGTGTCTGTTGGAACCCATACATGCAAGAGCTTGTAGAAAAACTGGAAAAGATTCAGAATTGGGCAGTCCGTTCTGTTCTTAGAAGTTATGACAGGACACTTAGCATGCCAGAAAACAAAAGCAAACTTCAGTGCCTGGGCTGTAAAACTTGAAGAAATCTCAGAGTGAAATTTTTGCACAATACTTTGTTCCGACACTGGTACAGACAGATAAAAACATTCAAAGCTATTGTTTTATGCTTCAAAGAGAAGGGACCGCAATTTAAAACTTCTTGTTAAAATTGACATACTCCATTGTTCGTTTTTGTCAGATAAATCGATGAATATAAGGCTTTCCTGCCACATATTAATGTTTGACCAAAGGAATCCTTTTTTCATGTGTTAAGTGCATGATTTCATCTTTTGTTAACACGAAAGTGACCCCCTCTCCTCTGTAATTCCTATTGATGATGCAGGCACCAAATCAGAATCAGAACGTTTATTCACGCAGAAATCGATACAGAAATTGCTGTGTAGTCATCTGGATCCTTAGCCGCTATGGCTAGTGATGGATCCATTACAAACATTGTCAGAGTTAAACAATCACTATATGGAGCATTGCTATGAACAACAACACATGTTTAGCTTGGTGCATCAGATTGCTTATTGAGATATTGCCATTTTAGTTTAGAAACAAAGTTGGACGTGTATTTCATGTAACGCGGTACGGTATTCCATATTTTAGCCCTGTTAAAGGATATTGAGCACCTCCCGGTAAATTAAAATTATCGCCAGGTATCGAAACTGGTATCGACAGGTATAAATGAGTAGATTGATTTAATGTGGTGTTCAAGTTAGCAAAATGAGATGGGCTGTGTGAGGTAGACCGGAGGGATCCTGCTGGTGTGCGCAGAGATCCTCACGCGCAAGGTGGTCCAGACGGTGGTCAAGTGGGCCGAGCAGTCGGAGATTGAGGACCGCGAGGTGGTGCGGCAGATGTTCCGGCTGCTGCTGCGCATCTACAGCTCGTGCGGGGAGCTGATGAACGCCCTGGAGAACACGTACGTCATCAGCCACCGCAGCCAGGCGGACATCATCAGTGTCCTGAGCCACCTGGGCCGTGTGCGGGCCCTGCTGCCCGTCCAGATGTCGCCCCTCGAGGAGGAGGTCATGCGCAAGAGTCTGTGGTGCGTACGCCCCTTCCCCTTTTTGTGAACGGTGCAGCAGTGTCGTATTTTTATGCTCCTGTTCTCATTGACTTTGTTAATGAGCTAGCATTAGAGCTAGCCTCACCATGGAGAAAAAAGCGACGTCCGATGTGGTAGCGTTGTGTACACCACCTGCCAGCTGACACCTGTCAACCACTTGCCTCATCATCATCATCAGCCTGACTGCGCCCACTGCAGGGCAAAGGCCTCTCCCATGACTCTCTAATTAACCCTGCTAGTTGCGGCCACCGTATCCCCGCAAACTTCTTAATCTCAGAAGAGGGCAAATACGGGCTGGTTGGTACATGTTTTATGAATTGGAAAAACAGCGCAATCAAAGACGAGACACAAGAGAAGGACAAAACACTAGATCTTGATCTCATCCGCCCACCTAACCCCTTACGCTTGCCATCTCTTGGAATCCATTAACTCGCCATTGGTTATCTTGCCTTTGCATTGCATGCCACAGGTGGCAAAGGGGAGAGAGTGAGGTCACCCTCTCCACTTGAACTGGTGGGGATGGAGAGGCCGGAAGATGGCCGCCATGGTAAGAACTCAAGAGGGTGGCTACTGTGGAAGGTGAAGGGCCAATCAGCCAATGCCCAGCAGCTTGTGCTCAATAAGGCTCTAAGCTGGCAACCGTCTCTTGAAGCAAGAAGGCCTGATGCTAATGCATTGTCATCGCATAACTGTATTTAAGTGCCCCACCTGCCAGCCATGGCAGGTGTTGTGTATTCTCCTCTTTCCACTTTCATGCCGCCCCCTTCTCTGCATTTTTCCACCTGCTAACTGTTCCCTCTCCACTTGTAAAGGAAAGGTGCATAACTGGCTCTGTGGATCAGTGGACACCTCACTCGCGCTTTGAGGTGGTGTCTACCTAACACATTACATGGCTCCTGTTGTGGCCCCTAATTTGCTTCTGCCAAATGGCTTGTACCACAGTGTAAGACTACACTTAGGTGCTGACACTGTGCCTGGCGGCGCGACCAGATCTTGTTCGCTGCTCCTTGCGCTTCTCTCGAATACGGACAGATGGCGCCAGGCGATGGGGTCCTGTCTGGTCGCCAAGCTGTGGCCGCCGTAATGCAGGTGTTGCTTGATCATTCGATGCCGCGGCTTGTAATACGCTTTGTTCAGTGCGGCGAGGTACAGTAGGATTGAAACTACTGTCAACATCGAATTATTTTGGTGACTTCATGTTTTACTGCCGGGACTGCATGGATCGGTGGAACAGCAGCGAGGATGCTGCCCTGCGATATCCTTCTGAGATTGTTATCAAAATGCATTCACTGCAAAGTTTTTTTCGTTCATCCGCAAGAATTCTGAGAGCACAGTTAACTATATTGACTCTTAATCATAAAAGGTCAGCCGCAGCGCGCATGCTCCAACATTTGGGCCAAAGAGCCTACGCATACATTCAGATGTTGCTTTAGCAGTGTAATACGCCGCCGCTGTGGCATGATGCCTGCTGTGTAGAGAACATGGTCAACTTCTGCCAACTGGGGTTCTTTAATATTCAGAGAAACCTCCAGGGCGTTTCCGCTTTTCGCCTAAATCAGAAATGTTCCTTCCGCAGCCAGGAATAGAACCCACACTCTTGTGCTGTGTTGTGGAACGCCTCTGCCACTATACAAGGACCAAAAGAAAACGAGGTGTGCATTTGGGACGTCTTAATGGCTAGTGCAGTGCACTTTTAGCTACGTGACGCAAAAATGGTTACTGGAAATTCCCCTGGCACTCCTCCTGCCAAGCTCAGCTTTTAAGCCGACACCGATGATGCTGAGCTGTTGTCTCCCTCAAGGAAAGACAGGCGTGCATGCACAGAGGTAAAATACTTGCGCGTCTCTTAAACATGATTCTTTTCTCTTGAAGGATGTTTGTAAACGGCCATAGAAGGTGGACAAGACCAGTGCACAAGAGAACAAACCTTGACATCATGAATGCGTATGAAGACGGAGCTTGCACTTAAGTTAGGAGGTGCCTCCAAGTTTCATGGTGGAAGAAGGGCGTGTTCCTTGGTCAGCTGACACGCATGATATGTACTCCAGCCACCTGTGTGTAGTTTCTTTTGAGGGCCCCATGATGGAGCGACGTCTTTTTGCTTTTCACAGGCCATCCCTGATCGCTTGCTTTCCTGCTTGGCTCACATGGCTGCAGACTTTTGTTTTTTTGAAGGCTTTCTTGAGCTTGCCTGTTTTGTCAGATATCTGGGACACCCAGGAAAAATAACTGAGCACAGCATTTGCCGACAGCACCTGTTTCTTGGGTGCATTTAAAAGTACCTTGCCATTGAACTCGGGGTGGTGCGGTTATATATCATATCCTCAGGAAAGTGCTTCGCGCAGACGTGGTGACTCTGTTGCAATATCATGTCTGCTCTGGGGACTTCCTGGCACCAAAGTTCTAGGCGAGCAGGCTCTGACAGGGCTTTAAAAAGTTACACTTGGTCCGGACAACTCTGGTAGCCTGATCTGCAGTTGGGTACGAAGCACTTCTTACCCATAATCGCGTCTAGTCGGCTTCTGGACCTGGCTGGACTCCTTGGGTGTGCCACAGCAACAACCAACACGTCACAGCCACCGTGTATACCATTGGGGGCAAAAGTTACCGACCCCTCCCCCTTCAGGTTCTGACGTGTGCCACTCTGCATAAGAGCACCACCTGAAAAAACACTTCTGGTGCTGAAATGGGCCTACTGCGCCAGTCTCAACACTAGAAGTGCTTTGTCAGGTGGTGCCATCGTTCAAAGTAGCAAGGGCTAGAACTTGAAGGGGGGGTCTGTTACTTTTGCCCTCGACAGTACATAGGCTGCGACGATGGTTCACGGCATCGGCCCGAGCCCCCACATGTGATTGCACAAATGATCACTGCGGCTGGTCCCAAACAGTGACATAAAAAGCTAGTTGTACCAAACTTTGTTTCTGCATGGTGTCTACCACGACGTGAAAGCTGAGGGCCTAGTGTCCACATCTTGTAATGTTGGCAGCGCAAAACACCGACATTCACAGCCTGAAATGGCGCCGAAAGCTGGGCACGCTCCTCTGCAAGCGAATGGCCACAGTGACTCTAATGGCCATTAAGGCTCCTCTACGGAGGAGGCTGTATTAAGAGGAGCCTTAATGCTCACTGCTCCGTAGCACCCTTGCATCGCTGTGGTCGATGCAAGTACTAGAGGGCGAACATGATCTGTGTGCATTCTCTGCCGCAGTGGGCGGTCAGTGTCAGCAACTAAAATATTCTTACGCTGTGCTTGTACAGAGCTATCACAGCTTTCGCTGTACTAAAATGAAAGTGACTGACATAAAAATGGCTGCCAAGAAATATGCAGAATAGACAGCCTCCTGAAGAACTGTCTGTGCAAAAACGGGCTTGTGAGAGTGATTCCTTCTCGTATTACTCGAGAGATATTCTTTTGTGCTAGTTACTTCTCAGCATTTCTCAACATTTACGTTTGCACCAACATTATGATGGATCTCGTTCTCGCAAAGAACTGTGGCCTGCTTTGACCAGGTTCAACCCTACACAGCGTGTGATGCTTTTGAGGGCTGAGGCAACGTGTCTAGCAAAAAAGTCCTAGTGCCGAAAAGTTGGCAGTGTCACCGCCAAGCCACAGTCGCGACTGGTATGTGCAGGCATATTTAAATTCTGTAATAATAGTCCTCGTAGGGCTGGTTATGCAGCCCAGTATCACGGCACGTTGGCAATGTGAACACGCCGAGCAGTGCGTTTGCTAATGTCGAGGTACGTGGAACATTGGTGATACATAGCTCTTTTTCTTTGCCACAGTTGCATGCCGTCGCACGAACTTCGTCCGAGGAGCACTTATAGCCCTGTGAAGCGCACAAGTTAAGGGCACTTACAAGGAGTGCACTTCGGCATCCCGAGTGACACTTTAGGCTACGCAGTGCTAAACGGGAAGGCAAAGTGTACTCATAGTAAAAAAAATGGCAACACGAATTGAAACAAATTTTGGAAGAGGTCGACGAAAACTAAAAAAAAAACTTAGAATTTGATTGTTTGACGTGATAGCCAAATGAAACAAACTTAAACAGTCTCTAACTACAAAAAAAAGATAGAAATACAAGGAAAGCCAAGACTAACCAAGACTATCCAGAATTTTGACAGCATAAAAGATAGTGGCGTGCAGCGGAGTTACATCTGATCGTGTTTCTTTGTTGTGTTGCTTCGCCTGTAGCTATAACAAAGAAATATTTTTAAAAGCAGTGTTATAGAAATTAAAATCAACTTGTGAGTACTTCTTACGCACAGTACATACTAGTATACCTTGAAAGTCGCTGCTGTCGATGTTACGCACTCGGCCCTCAGAGTGTTATTCCGTAAACGCACTCCAACCTGAGTGCACTCTTCTGAGAGTGACACTGCACTTGCGACGTTTAGATTTGACAAAGTGTACTTATAGCGAGTGACACTCTTCGTAAGTGCACTTAACTTACCCGCTTGACAGGGGTATTTTTGCTGCTACGCCCTTGTAAATCAAGGCACATAACGAGACCATGCAGGCACACAGAATGCATAGCCAGAAAGCACCCCATAATGCACCGAAACTCAGCTGGCTGCCTGTTGCAGGTTTTCTTTGACTTCCAACATTCAGGTTGCCTTTTACCTGTCTTCCTCATGTGATAACAGAGCACCAGCGGCTTCAAAACAAAAATGTACTTCAATATCGATTAAACATGTAACCTTCATGCACCTTTGTCAACCTCAGAGATATCTGATGTCTTTCTTTTCTCCTACTTCATCGTCACACTTGCACTTGTGAGATTGGACTGTGGTGGCGATACCTGTATTTTATTTATTGCTCTTTTCTACCTTACAATAGCTTTGTTTTCATTAAGAGGGGTGTTTTTGCGTTTAGGAGCTGGTATTCTATCAACAGAAGCCAACTTCAGTTTCTCCTCGGTGTTCCTTTAACGTGCACTGACATCACACAGTACACGTGTCTCTAGCATTTCGCCTCCATCAAGATGTGACTGCCACAGTTGGGATCGAACCGGCATCTTTCGGGTCAGCAGCCGAGTGCCATTACCACTGCGCCACCACAGTGCTCGTGAAGGTCATTAGCCGAGTGAGCACTTCCTTCATTAAGGGGGGACACTGGTCTTGAAAAAAAAATTTTTATTAATGATGTCACAGTTACGAAATCTTCAGGGAATATGTATTTTTGTGTGCTGATTCTAAATATGTCATTTAATTTCATGTAAAACAATTCCTTCAGCACTTATGCAACTTTTTATGCTAGTATTTTGCGGAGAGTTTTGAAGAAAATTTGCTGCAGGAAACTCGCTGAAATGTATGCCATTGGGTTCTCTTGACACCAAGGAATACAATAAGGGTGAAATTGTCTTCCTGCCTATCATAGAACTTAAGTTATAGAGTTTGGAAGTTGTCGCTTCAGATATGAGAAGGAAAGTGTGTATTCCTGTTTCTGAAGTGGCAGCTTCAGTACCCTATTACTCAAGTTCTATGAGAGCCAGGATGATAATTTTACCCTTATTGTATTCCTTGGTCTCAAGAGAAGCCAATGGCATGCATTTCAGCGAGTTTCCTGCAGCAAATTTTCTTCAAAACTCTCCGCAAAATACTAGCATAAAAAGTGCATAAGTGCTCAAGGAATTGTTTTACATGAAATTAAATGACATATCTAGAATCAGTACACAAAAATACATGTGCACTGAAAATTTCATAACTATGACTAAATTAATAAAATTTCCTTTTCAAGACCAGTGTCCCCCCTTAAAGTAATGTGACTGATTTAACTCTTCATATATATTTCACTGTGACATCTGCAAGCTGCGAAAGAGCCTGTAATTTATTGTATCTGTGCAAGAGAAAAAAAGTCGTATTGGTGAGTGAGTGCCCAGCATGTGTCCTTGTGCAGGGCCCTGGTGAACAACCGTATCTTTTTTCAACACCCGGACCTCATCCGCGTGCTACGTGTCAACGAGAATGTCATGGATGTCATGATCAACACACTGGGCAAGCGGGCTCAGACGCAGTCCTCGGGACAGGCTCCCGCGGCAGCGTCTTCACCAGCCTCGCCATCCGCACCTGAGGCCACATCCGCTGACAAGGTAGGGCAGCTTCGAGAACGTGTCAGCAACACAGTGTGATATAAATCATTGCTCTGGCTCAACATTCGGCTGTATAGTGAGAACAGAAAATGCTGAGAAGTGACACCACTCTTGTGCCAAATGTGCCAGGCTGCAGCAAACCAGATAAGTTGTGCCATCGTGATAAAAAGTGGGAAAATTGTGCCAACTTGGTCCGAACTTTTTTCTGTTGAAATGGGCGGCCTAGCCTTAGTTGCTGCATGATGTTTGCTGTGAATCAACTAATGAAAGAGAATTTTGCAACATGAACTTCCGTGGTGGACTAATTATCATTATTTCTGCTTATACAGCACATCGCATCTACCAGCATATCACTTTTGCTGAGCGCTGATGAGTGACAGCCGATGCTCTGCGTGGGTATGGCTGCAACGCATAGATAACATTCCACTCTGTCAAAATTTTGCACCAAATAAACTAGCGGTCTTGTGAAATCCATTCCTGAAAATCTCGCTGACAGTGTGGCCGACTACAAAAATGGCCGTGGGGCTTGGTGCTCCTGTACACTTTAAGCTAGGAGCCATGCTTTTTCATAGGTTTGGTGTGCAAGTTTTTCAGCTATGTAACAGTTCCTCTGAATTTAAAGAACTTCATGATTAGTGCATGCAGCTCTAGCAGTAATTAGTGGTATTGAAGGACGCACTTCAATGCAGAATGATATTGCGTAGTCTCTCATGGTTCAGCTGAGGCACGAAGAGATCTTTTATTGCCTTCTATAAAATGGAAGGCATATTTCTCTGTTTGAAGAGAGAAGGAGGGGGGCTACAGAAGGACAAGAAGTGTTAGCTTTAGGGAGCATGCGCAAAATCCAGCAGCCGGCGCATTGTAAGCAGCCATCTTGTTAGTACTCCTTTGCAGACACCTGTTACAGTTGCCACAGCCGCTATGGTAGCATGCTGCACCGATGCACGCATGAACGTGATAACTGCTCGTAAGTGACACGCTGCAAGTAGCCTGACTGTTTTTAAAGAGAGTGGCTTCAGTTCCTGGAGGCTATGCAGCGGCGCTCTCCAAATGTGATGGACGACTTTATGAGGAGAGGACAAAAACAATCGGGATGGACCCTTTCACGCTGTGGACAAGCAACTGCATCCAGGGCATAGGCTTGTGATTATGTGTGGATGCTTCACCACTCGTATCCAAATGAAGTCACTGGAGGCCCACAACTTTGTAACAAGTGGCTGGATGCATGAGCCATCAGTGAATGGAACTTCTTCAGGGCTACAAGACTAAATTGATTTGTTCATTGGTAGTGGGGTGCTGGAAGTAGTTAGAGAATATGTCTACTTAGGGCTGGTAGTGACCGCTGATCCTGATCATGAGAGGGAAATGACTAGAAGAATAAGAATGGGGTGGAGCGCATATGGCAGGTTCTCTCGGATCATGAATGGCAGCTTACCAATATCCCTCAAGAGAAAAGTATACAACAGGTGTAAGTTAAGGACAAAGCAGCCAGCTATGGAAAGAAAAATGTTAGGTGTAACGTTAAGGGATTGGAAGCGGTTGGAGTGGGTGAGGGAACAAACGCGGGTTAATTACATCCTAGTTGAAATCAAGAGCAAGAAATGGGCTTGGGCAGGGTATGTAATGCGAAGGCAAGATAACCGCTGGTCCTTAAGGGTAACGGAGTGGATTCCGAGAGAAGGCAAGCGTAGCAGGGGGCGGCAGAAAATTAGTTGGGTGGAGGAGATTAAGAAATTTGTGGGGATACAGTGGCCGCAACTGGCGAAGGGCAGGGTTAATTGGAGAGACATGGGAGAGGCCTTTGCCCTGCAGTGGGCGTAGTCAGGCTACTGCTGCTGCTGGCGCTGATGATGATAAGACTAAAATTCAACAAGAAACACAGCAAAAAAACAAAAATAAAACATAACAAATAATAGAAAGCAACGTCTGGTGAAGAGCCTGAGTTCAGAATTACAAGAAGTACAGTGATAGGGAAATGGAAGAATGTGCTAAACGTGGAATGATTGAAGCTGCAGATGAACAGTCAGTGCACAAGCAAGATTTAACTTTCGCTGTCAGAGAAAGTACTATCCTTACTTTCATGAGACTAGATTTTACGAGTACTGTCTTGTACACCTGTCTCGAACCCGTATTGTATTTCTTTTCATGCCTTTGTTTCGCTCTTTGCTGTAGACTTTGGTCTTCATTGTCTGTTATGTTTTTTATGCCATGTTTCTTTTGGCTTTTAGTCTATTGTTTACATATACTCTTGTCTCGCAGAGCGAGGCATTACTGGAAGGGATATGTATACAGACCTCCTGCACGTTTGCAAACAAACAAGGAGGCGCTGCTGCCTTTAGCAGGCCCACGGTAGGCATAAGGCCAGGGCAGACATGTCTTGAGCGTGGGTTTTGGAGGTTTGTTGGCGCGTTTTTAGTCTGAGCGCGGTTGAGCTTGATGATTCTGCTCAAAGTGAATGAGCTTGCGTTAACGATGTATTCCGGGAAAATACTTTGGAACTGTGAGTTGTGTATGTGATTGGTAGTAAGCAGAAATGTGCAGGCTTTGACTTCTACGCAATACATTGAAAATTCGAGATCCCTGCGGTAACCCGCTTTGGAGTAATGCAAACGCAATGACGCCTCCTCATTTCAAGTTGCTTTTTTGTTTTTAATTGCTTCCTTTATTACCCACTTCATCCACAATTAATTATTTTATTTCACCTTAATTCACAATTTGCAATTAATTCACAGTTAATTTACTTTAATGCACCCTTAATGTGCACCTTTAATGCACCTCTTGTACTGCACTTAATCTGCAGTATCATTTCTTGCATTGATGCTTTCGAGTAATAAATAGCAAGGCCGCCGCGGTGTCTCAGTCGTTACGGCGCTCGGCTGCTGACCTGAAAGACGCGGGTTCGATCCCGGCCGCGGCGGTTGAATTTTTATGGAGGCGAAATTCCAGAGGCCCATGTGCTGTGCGATGTCAGTGCACGTTAGAGAACCCCAGGTGGTCGAAATTTCCGGAGTTCTTCACTGCGGCGTCCCTCATAGCCTGAGTGGCTTTGGGATGTTAAACCCCATATACCATATACCATACCATAAATAGCAGTCACTCTTATGTAGCCTTTGATACCAGAGCAACAGAATAGCTGTATGAGTTTTGTGTGGCTCATTTCTCAAACTGCTGAGCTGTGCACCCAAGGCTCAATCTTGTAGTCGAGGATCACTGGGGAGCAGCCTGGGCTGTTTCGTGAAGCATTACAAAAGATGTGCAATGTGAAAGTAACGGGAGACACAATGGAGACATACAAGCACTGACAACTAATATTTATTTTTTGCTTGGCAGAACGTGCGATGAAAGACAAGAAATCGGTCAAAAAGGCAGCACGCAAAAGACAAGAAAACAAACCAAACACCTTAAGGGAGGGGCAGGTAAAAGCATATCAATGGAATGTGTGGGCAAGACAGCCAGTCCATTGGCAAGGTCCTTGAAAGAAGCAAACTTATGAACGAGTGATGACATTATCAAATGTTTAACCTTTTATTGCCTGCAAAACACACATTCTGTTTATCCCCTGTTTGGCACATGACGTCCTCAGTTGCTTATGCAGCATAAAACCCGGCCTAAGTGAGTAAAGTGATCTGTCTCTCCCTCTCTAGGACACGTCGCATGAGATGGTGGTGTCCTGCTGTCGCTTCTTGTGCTACTTCTGCCGCACGAGCCGCCAGAACCAGAAGGCCATGTTCGACCACCTCGACTTCTTGCTGGAGAACAGCAACATCCTCCTCTGTGAGTGCAAAACATTTCGTGCACCATGGGAATGAATTGCACTTGACTCTTGACAGTGTGAAATTTGTGACAGTAGCATGCAGTTTGAATTAAGGGGAGCCTTTGTAGTATACTCAGTGTAGTATAGTATACTACAGTAAAAGCTCGTTAATTCGACACTGACGGGACCGCGAAAAATTGTCGAATTATCCGAATGTCGAATTATCGAATGAACAACAAAAAACAATGTTTGCCGCAACAGGACGTATACCTTTAGTTGGCAAGGAAATCTGTAATCACCGTCCGCTTTTTCGAGCGACTACGATAGCTCTAACAGCTGCCAGGTGCTCCGCGGCACACGCGCCGTCAGGGATTTGTTCACAGAAGTCCTCCCGCACGGACAAGGCTTCTGCGGGTTCTCTCACCGTGCACTTCGGCATTTGGTGCAACTGCTCACAATCGTAAATCGTCGTCGTTGTCAGCGCCTGTCACTTCAATTATTTCATCCTCGGTCAGCTGACAGGACACGAAGGCGAGGCGGCGCGCAGGCCCTGCGCGCTACCCATCGGAAAGCAGCGCGGGGAGGTGGTGAAGGGAGTGCCGCTCCCCGCTTATCTGTTTTTTCAACCAGCGTCCGCGGGGACGGCGTTGTTGCTGGGACGCGCGTCTTATCTTTCCTCTGATCTTTTAACTCTCCTCTTATCTGCACGGGGACTGTGGACGGGTGTCTTATCTTTTCTCTATCTTTTTCTCTGATCTTTTAACTCTCCTCTATCTGCACATGGCAGCGGTGGTGGCTGAGCCAGTAGGCAATCCCTTCCGATTTCCTTTCACCCTTCTCTCAGTTGCAACAAAACAGCAACAAGTAGCGCAGTAAACACGCTGACAAAGCGCGCATTTACCAAAAAAGGCGCCGTAAATAACCGTGATAGCGACTGCTGCGACACAACAAAGCACACACAAAAAAAAGACGCCAGCCGCTTCGGCCGCCGCTAACTCGCTTCCTCGGATGGATGGACGGATGGATGGATGATATGACCATAGGGATGGCCTATCAGCCGTACAGTAGCGCCGCTTATGGCAGTGTTTTTTCTTTTTTCTCTCGGCACACCGGCTTGGCGGGCTGCGGAGTGAAGTCGAATTAACCGACGCACGGCAGAATTTGTTCGAATTAACGAGAGTTTCGCCCCATAGACTCCTATGTATAATTGTAGGGACCTCGCGCGCGCGTCGAATTATCCGATTTGCCGAATTAACGGGGGTCGAATTAACGAGCTTTCACTGTAGTATACTTTGTAGTATACTCGGTTCGAATAAACCAGAAGTTAAAATTAAGCAAGTTTCAGAGAACAATTCACTCTAGCGCTTCTTGCAGGGAGACTTCATTATGTAATAAGGGAGTAATTACTCATTGGCATCCACCTGAGCGCAGCCGTACGGCTACGAAGGAAGGCTATACAGTTTTCCCTAGCTATACAGCTGTACAGCTTTGACCAGACTTCATTATGCATTTTGAAACAGGATTAAAAGCCTCTTGGAGCTCTTCAAAGCGGCTGTCTTAGTGTAGACCCAGAATTTTTTACGAACATAAGGGGTACTGGAAGATACCGGAGCCGGCTGGGTGTTACAATCTGTACATGTACAGTCGGGTCCGCTTATAACTGCCGCATTTATAAGAAATCCTTGCTTATTACGAATGAGGGCGGTGCTACTGTCAAAATATACCGTATAAACGCGTGTAAGGGCCGCACCTATGTATGGGCCACACCCTGTTTTTCAGAAGGAAATAATAGAAGAAAAGATCCATGTAAGGGCCACACCCAAGCTTTCCTTGTTCCACGCTGGGATAGCCTTCGAAATGCATAGCCCTGGCCTCCGCGATCAGCTCCGGTAGAGAGCAGCTGTGCGTTTAATCACGAGGCCACGCACGCACACAGGAGCTTCGAGGTGTCGCCCACGGCTGACGCCCGAGGCCGCGGCTCATCATCATCGTCGTCAACTTTTTCCTCTCCTATGAGCTCCCGCTGTCCATATCGGCATCGGTATCGCTAGCTCCAGCTTTTTGTGGTAGTGTGTTAGTTCACCGTAGTAGTGGCTTTCGCGTGCTGCTGCCGAGCGGTGCAGTTTTAGCACGGTGGGCAAGCACCTTAATAGCTACATGGCTGGTTTGCTCATGGTAGTACATGGTTTGCCCGAACACGGCAAGCGTGCGGTGGGCAGCAAATCTGACATGGCCGAGAAGTGCGTCCGACTATGCTGAAACCAAAGGGATGCTCTGAAGAACACAGGCTGCAAAAAACGCACTGTCCGCCGCAAGCCGTGCAAGTTTCTCGAACTAGAATAAGAGCTGCTCTGCTATGTGATGGAAGTGTGGAACAACAGCTACGCATTGACAGTGGACATGCTGCGTGACTTCTTGTGGCATGAGCGTGCACCAGACCACAGCACAGCTCGGAGTCGGAAGACTCCGCTAGTGATGACTCAACGTAGAATACGCTCATTCCCAGATTGCTCTGTTTATACTTTTAAAAAAATTTTTTCTTCGCAAATCGTTTGTATGGGTGGCACCCCAAAAATTGGCCTCAGATCTGAAAAAAAAAAAAGTGTGGCCCTTAAACACGTTTGTATGGTAATTTCGTTGTGGTATCTTTAATAATGAAAATGTTAATTTCAGGATGTGCATTTCCCCGTAACAGTGCGATAAACAAACTGTACATGGTTGCAGACAATGACACCACTACACCAGCTGAGCCTATCGGCTGTGCTGTCGTCTGCTAAAGTTCACCTTCCTTCACTTATCATGCCGTTTGGGAACTGCTTTTCATGTCGAGCAGTCTAGGCTGTCCAGCTGAGTGAGCAAATGTAGCACACCTGACGGACTCCACGAGAAGCTTGCGTGAACCGGAGGAATACCTGTGGATGCCGCGCCTTTTGGCTGCATTTCTGGCTTCACAACACACACTTATCATGTTTTAAAAAGATACCATTGAACTGACGTTGCATAGATCGCCACTCTGTTCTTGAAAGCACTCGTCAACTGTTAACCAACAGCCGCCTGCACGGGTACTCTGTGAAATGAGAAAAATTCATTTCTGAAAGTTTTTTTTGCTTACATGTGTTCCTAAGGGTCGTGCTCCTGCCCTGTAGGAGGTAATAATAAGAACGGTAAACTGGGCTAGTTGGTAGGAATTCATACTGAAAACTGCGCAAAAAACGAAGAACAGAACGAGAAGGCACGACACGGGCGCAGACTATCAACTGAATTTTTATTCACACGAAGAGACCTAAATAAGTATCTTCTGCCCACAGTCAACCCAAATCAACCCAAGACACAATCACCCACTATCCCTTCGCGTGCACCGTGATGCAACCGTCAAATACACTTCCAAAAAAACTGCGCACAAACAAAACCACGACAACCTTAACAGTGTAGGAGGTGACTGCCATGTGCATTGCGGTGTACTAAAGATACATCTCCTTTGAAATGACTGCATATTTTTGCATTCTGTTCTAGGATGTGCTCAGTTTTTGTTCATGAAAGGACAACTGCGTAGGTTCACTATGTAATCTGAAAACAGCTTTGAAAACGTTTACATGTATTCCTATCGGTCGTAACCCCTTTTTTTTGACCACCAGTCGGCCCAGCCGGCTACAGCAGTGCTACTGCATCTTGCTTATGTCACAGATTGGTGTTGCTTAATTCGAACTTCTGCACTCATATTAATGCTGTAGCTATGCCGACAGGCACTTTATTAAAAAGGCGCCCATTAATTCAAACTGTGTATAATTCACAGTTTTTGAGTGCCATAGTTCAAGGTTAAGCCCATTTGGTGAGGAAAATTCTGCGCATTAAGAAACAAACGCTTGCCAGGGTGAAATGAAGAAAAGCGTAAAAACACTGACGTTTCGGCACTGTTACGGGTGCCTTGTTCACAATGAGACAGAAGCAGATGCGCCGTTGCTTATGAAAGAAAAATGTGGTGCACAGAGCATGTACACCTCGGGTAGATTGCCTGGTGTCCTGTTTATCGCTTCACTTGTCATGTGAATGTGAAGAGACTCCTTGATCTTGTAGAAGATATTAAGCGCCCCTGCTGTCCTGCTTGGGGCTTCATTTTTTCTACAAACCATGCACCAACTTGCCCCACTACGTGTTTGACTCCTTGAGCAGCCACGTACGCGGATTGGTCTTTTTCAAGAATGCACGCGAAATACCAGTGGCCCATATTTTGATGGTGTTCTGCTGAGGCGCTGGAAGCCACTTTTTTGCTATTGACGTTGTGCTGATGTTCTTTGAACCACCTTTTGAAATCCCCACTCTTACCTTGTGGGGTTTCACTTGGGGAGATATAAATACGTTCTCCCCGTTTAACCGCGGCTGACCCAGTTCAAAACTGCTGGACCCCACACCCCGTGGTCGTGTATGGTACCGAGCGCACGCCGACCACAGCAGGCCTTGCTCTGAGGGAACAAAGGAATGACACTCTGGATGACACAAACAAGGCATTTATTGCTACAACAACAATAACGGCAGCTAGCAACAAATTACGCTGAAGAATCGAGGACATCCGACTCACCAGCACGGTTACGAGCGAATGTTTGCCCACGGTAGGGCAGAGGGAAACTCCGAGGCCGGACGGGACGGGCATGGCGGGAGCAAGTTCCCACCACGAGGCCGCGTGCCCGCAGGCGAAGAGCGGAGCCTTGCGCGTGCACATCAGCGCACTTCCCAGGTTCCCAGCTGAAGAGGCCCGTCTCCCCCCGCGCGCGCTCAGCAAATACGCCATCCGTGGCGGTCGTGGCACTGCGATGCCAGCCCCTGTTAGTTAAAGTAACACGATTAAGGAGGGTGCATTGCGGGGAAGCTAACCACTGGCGACGAGTTGAAGGTGCACTGTGGGGAAGCGAATCACAGGGTGGAAGCTTGGGCGAGTTAGTGACGGTTCACTTGCCACATAGAGCTAGACAGACACGGACACAGGAAGACAAGCAGCACCCGTTCTGTTTGTCTTCCTGTGTCCGTGTCTGTTTAGCGTTATGTGGCAAGTGAACCACAGGGAACGAGTAAAGTGTGTCCCAACAACCTACATAAGTTACTGTACTACTGCCATGCGAAGAGACAAGGCCCCACACAAACTGGGGCCAAGGACGCAATTTATTGGACGTACACAACTATTTATCGACAACAAGCACATGACACAAACAACGAATTAACAAGCAAATAGCATATACATCAATTCGAAACTGAAACTAAAACGAATGAACACAACATACTCCCTTCCTTCGTGGAAGAGAATTTTGTAAACTTTTAATGCAAATAAAAAAATTTTGAAAAACATTCATGCAATCACAAAAATTTCGCATCTCAAAATACAAAAAATGCAAAATATCATATGCTCAGAATAGGCACATTCTTTTTGAAGCAAAACATAAGACACTAAAGGGGCTCTGAAAAGGGCTCTATACTGAAGTTGCGGTATGCCTGGGAGGTTAAAGCACCCCACTTCAGGAATATTGCCTAGCAAGAATTTTTCTAACGCGCTTTGTAGAAGCCTCTGTAGTGAAGTTTGCGGTGCTGTACATTGTTTGCCGCATCCGGTTCACGTTAGTGGAATGCCCATTTCGTTCTTTCTCTTGCGCCCCCTGCACAACTGCAGAGAAGGGGGTGAGTCACACTCGTTACCCAGCGGGATACGGGGGGCGCCGGATAGCGGAGGATTACGGGAAAGGTCAAACGCCCTCCAGGGATGGATACATTAGGTCGCATCCTGTTGTGCACATGCTTGCGGCGAGGTGGATTCGCGTCACAGTGTGTGGCTTTTGTCCCATGTCTGCAGCGGCGTACGTTGACAGCTTGAAGCGCGGTCAACAGGATATTGCCACGCTAGCTGCAGGTATGAGGAGTGAAGATGCTGAACAGATGGGTTGAAGTGACTTTCCTTTAACTTGGGTCATCCGGACGTTGAAATAATCTGCATCATGGGAAAGTGAGAGTGTTCATGAAGCTCGCCACAGGAAAGCATAATTCTCCAAAATCGTTATGTTAGAGAGTGTACATATTTCATTTATTTTCCTTAAAGGCCCGGTGAGGGGCGTTACATAAGGGGTTACATATGTGTGCAGTGTTTGTCGCAATGAGTTACCTTCTTTCCCCAATCATTGATTGGTTGTGTTGTCCTTTACGAATTGTTGATTGGTGATGTTTTCCTTTCCCCAATAATTTATTGGGTGGATGTTTGTGCAGTTACCTGATTGGTTATTCTCCCCATCAATGGCGGGGACATAGGGTTTAAAAGCAGCTGTTTTGGCTGGACCGAGGGCTGGTTTCGTCACGTACAACTACGAGTCAGTCAAGTGTAAATATGTTTTCTCCTTGCTTGTATCTTCCTTTGTGTTATTAATTGTTATTAAAAGTTAACCTCTCCAGAAGTGTCCTCTAGCAATGTGATTGAGCAATTTGAATCTGCAAGACGTCAAGCATCCTTCAACAGTCATCATCAACCCAATTTCCCTCTACAAGATCCAGAGGGGACTTCAACTCCGTAGTCAAAATTTGAATTTCAGCGTCTTTGCACCTTTCCCTCCTGTCTCGTCACTTTTTGCACGCTGGAAGCTTGCTCCGCCGGCCCCACCTCCGGGCGTGGAGCTGGCTGATCCGCCGGAGCTACGTGGCTCATTGGCTGCGGCTATTGTAGCTGCCTGACGTCTGAAAGAATCTAACCAATAGCCATCTCTCAACAGAAGTGCGAGCGACGGAGGAGGGGGTGCAAGCATGACAAGTCGCCCGGGAAGGGCTCGCAAACTTTTGCATGTGATTGTGGGCTCTCTGCTGCGTGTAGAAGCGTGTTATTTGGCTCAGGTGTTCACGACAGCAAAATGCAGTGATTGGGAGAGTTGATGTCCTTTCCTCAGAAGGTGCTTCACAGCCCCTTCAGACGTGTACGGGCATTGCATATCATTCATTTACTCTCGTTCCTGTTAGGAAATGTATACAGGCGAGGTGGGACAAACATTGCATCCACCTTTGCCAACAAATTCTCAAAGTGCTTTTTTCAAGGTGCAATGCCCTCAAGAAAAAAGAAAAACTCGCGATCCCTTATACCATACAACATATGGATACAGTAATGTGTTGAGGAGGACAATATCTAGTAAAATGTTGCAATTAAAACAAAACATTAGAACAGCTTTAAGTACTTAGAGTAGAAGCAGTCAACACCCGGATGGTTATCTTTAAGGATTATACAGCAAAAGTAACTGTTACCTAGTGTATATTTCTATAAGGTTGCTTGCATGTGTGTGGATAAGGGTAAAATTGGTAAATAGGTTTTTGAGGAAAGGAAATGGTGCAGTATCTGTCTCACATATGTCGGCCTGAACTGTGCTGTAAGGGAAGGGAGGAAGGTGGGAGTGAAAGAAGAAAGAGAGAAAGAGGTGCCGTACTATGGAAATAATTTCGACCACCTAGGGATCTTTAATGTGCACTGACATCACACAGCACACGGGCCAGCGTTTGGAATAAAAAAAAAATTGTAGCCTATTGGGTTCTAGTACTTGAAACAGAGCTATATGGGCAACATTATACATTTGTGAATAAAAAAATGTATTTATCATTGATTGCACATATAGATATGTCTGAAAGGTTTTCATGATGCACCTCAAGTGAGAGGTTATTTTTTTAGATGCTATAGGTAGTTATGAGGACAAAAAGTCACACAAGCTAAATTCACTCTACATTATATATGCAAGATATTGATGTTCACAATCATCTCAGTCAACCAACAAAAAAATATATATAGGAGAATCGTTTAGTTACATAGTCTTTCATCCATATAGGCCTAGGTTGTCGTTGGGCTGCTGACTGAGAGGGTGATGGAGGATGATGAAGGGGAGTGGGGATTCTTGAGGCAGATGCTGCCGACGGAGGACTGTAGTCCCTTCCGTCAGGCGTCTCATCGTCAGTAATATGAAGCACTGCAAACCGGAAGGCACAGAATTCCCCCCGAAAAAAGAATCACTCACAACAGTCCATGAAGTGGGCAGATGAGCCTCAGTAGGAATGTCCCGAAATGAAGATTGTTGAGATTGAATGACTGGCCATTGCGAATTAATCAAACGGGTTTGGGGTTCGGACATGTCATGGATAGGTAGAGGAGGTTCCGTGTTCACGGCTGTTGGCATGGAGCTCAAGTTCCATGTAAAAACTTCCAGAGTCATATGGAAATGGCATGTTCAAAAAGTCCAAGGAGTCCTCATGCTCTTCAGGACCTTTTGGTTTGACAGATTTAGTCAATTTGGAAGCATTCCACAGCTTCCCATCATCTAGACTAAAAGAAGGGCCTTGTTGGGCAACAACCTTTCTAGGTCCGGAGCTTTGTGTGTCTCCCTTGAAACGAACTATGGGTCGACGGACTCTAACATAGTCACCAACTTGGAAGAGGTTTGGTAGCTTTGCACTGTTCTGTGTACTTCTTGGAATGTGCATGTTTGTTTTGTACTCTCTCCCACAACTTCTTTGCAGCTTCATAAACTATAAAGAGCTTATGAACGAGCTGTTGAATGAGCTGAATGAGCTGTTGGCACACCTCTTACCCATCCACGTTTGAAGGGGCTGTGAAGTCCCTTCTGAGGAAAGGACATCAACTCTCCCAATCACTGTATTTTGCTGTCGTGAACACCTGAGCCAAATAACACGCTTCTGCATGCAGCAGAGAGCCCACAATCACACGCAAAAGTTGGCGAGCCCTTCCCGGGCGACTTTTCATGCTCGCACCCCCTCCTCCGTCGCTCGAGAGATGGCTATTGGTTAGGTTCTTTCAGACATCAGGCAGCTACAATGGCCGCAGCCAATAAGCTGTGTCGCTCCGGCGGCAGCTCCACGCCCGGCGGAGCAGCGCCGAGCTTCCAGCGTGCAAAAAGTGACGAGAGAGGAGGGAAAGGTGCGAAGACGCTGGAATTCAAATTTTGACTACGGATAACTCGGCTTCTACAAAGTGCGTTAGAAAAATTCTTGCTAGGCAATATTCCTGAAGCGAGGTGCTTTAACCTCCCAGGCATACCGCAACTTCAGTATAGAGCCCTTTTCAGAGCCCCTTTAGTGTCTTATGTTTTGCTTCAGAAAGAACGTGTCTGTTCTAAGCATATGATTTTCTGCATTTTTTGTATTTTGGGATGTGAAATTTTTGGGATTGCTTGAATGTTTTTCAAAATTTTTTATTTGCATTAAAAGTTTACAAAATTCTCTTCCACAAAGGAAGGGGGTACGTTGCATTCATTGGGCTTAGTTTCGGTTTCGAATTGATGTAATATGCTATTTGCTTGTTTGTGTTTATGAGTACTTGTTAATTGGTCGTTTGTGCCATGTGCTTGTTGTCGATAAATAGTTGTGTACATCCAATAAATTGCGTCCTTAGCCCCAGTTTGCGTGGGGCCTTGTCTCTTCACATGGCAGTGCAGTAACTTATGTAGGTGAGACTGGGGATTTCAGAACGTGGCTCAAAGAACATCAGCACAACGTCAAGAGCGAAAAAGTGGCTTCCAGCGCCTTAGCAGAACACCATCAAAATACGGGCCACTGGTATTTCACGTGCATTCTTGAAAAAGACCAAGCCACGTACGTGGCTGCTCAAGGAGTCAAACACTTAGTGGGGCAAGTTGGTGCATGGTTTGTAGGAAAAATGAAGCCCCAAGCAGGACAGCAGGGGCGCTTAATATCTTCTACAAGATCAAGGAGTCTCTTCTCATTCACATGACAAGTGAAGCGATAAACAGGACACCGGGCAATATACCTGAGGTGTACATGCTCTGTACGCCCCATTTTTCCTTCATAAACAACGGCGCATCTGTTTCTGTCTCATTGTGAACGAGACACCCGTAACAGTGCCGAAACGTCGGTGTTTTTAAATTTTTCCTCATTTCACCTTGGCAAATGTTTGTTTCTTGATGTGCAGCATTTTCAGTTTTCTTCAAGTTCTTATTGTTGACAGGTAACTGCACTTACTTATTAATAAGTAAGTGATTGGTTTCTGTCTTATCAGCTATCTTGGGCAGCGTTCTTGTTAATGTAATGTGTTGGACTGCAGTAGTGAGCATTCGTTGCATAAATAAATCCTGAAAACCCGTTTGAAGTGAGTACCTTTTACCATCTTGATTTGTGTTGAGATGTGGGTAAGTGTCTTTGGCGTTGCAGTTTGTTGCTTAGTTAACTTGCCCATGACTTGCTGCAGATTTCACGAGACTTCGGCCTCATGCGTGTCAATAAAAGAATATTTGGCAGGGCACAATTTATGAGTGGCAGTTTTACAAGAAAACAAGCAGCAAGTATAGAGTATTTTCATCCGCCTCTTTTCTTCAAATCTCAGGCATAGTTGAAACAAAAGTTTGGCCGTGCTGTGCGTGTTGAACATTGCTAGTTTTAATAGCTTGGTCATAAAGAGAGTGAAAAAAGGATGGAAAGGCAGGGAGGGAGGTTAACCAGGCGATGCCCAGTCGACTACCCTACACTTGGGGAGGGGAACAAAAGGGAAAAAAGGAAAAAGAGTGGCAAGGAAATGAGTTGTCTAAGTGTCCAGTGACCACTATGTCAAAGAGACAGAGGGCGCGCACTGAAAACTTAGATTATAGGCGGGAATACAACCCCGAGTCCCTTAAGAATTTCAGGAGCGCTTTCACCGCTGTCCTTTGTGAGGAAGGTTGTGTCCAAGGCCCCAGAACGTTGGACTCTGTTAAAGGACGCGAGTCCAAGCGGTACAGATAACTACGGATAACTCGGTTTCTACAAAGCGCGTTAGAAAAATTCTTGCTAGGCTATATTCCTGAAGCGGGGATAGCTTGGTCATAAAGACTGCCACTTCTTATGGCCTGTGTGAAGCTAAGTGACCTCTTCCCACTCTCACCATCGACAGCAGTTGTGATTGCAGCCCACTGTCTGTTGATCTGCTGCTGCAGCGCGTCCCTCCCTGCGGGGGTCGACGCCCCTGGACGTGGCCTACAGTTCCCTGATGGAGAACTCGGAGCTGGCCCTGGCCCTGCGTGAGCACAACCTGGAGAAGATAGCGGCCTACATGTCCCGGTGTGGACTCCAGTCCAACCTGGAACTCGTTGACCGTGGCTACCCGGATGTCGGATGGGACCCCGTGGAGGGAGAGCGCTACCTGGACTTCCTGCGCTTCTGCGTCTGGGTCAACGGTCAGTGTCTGCAGCTCTCTTCTTGCCAGCTGATGAAACGGGCTGAATTTTTTTTTTATTCAGTTACCCTAAAGGTCCGTGCGGGCATTACATAGGGGGGGGGGGGGGGTACAATAAAAGTTTAGAAGGCGGAGAAAATACACAAACAGGCGAGTGCACACAAAATTCGAACATGAAACAAATACGTCATTGCAGGTAGATATATGCGGCTCATACAACATTCACAGCCCCAGGAAGCACTTCAGACTGTCGACAAATGTGACGTGGTCAGTGATGGATGCCACGTTTTCCGGGAGCTGATTCCAGTTGCGAACGGTGACTGAAAAAACAGATTTGTGTGGGTGAAAATGGGCTGCACTTTGTGTTGGTGATCCAATCAATCAATCAATGTGTTGGTGATCAAGACTCTTGAATGTGCAGCTGTGGGGGGGGGGGGGGGGCAGGCTAACTTGCTAATGCGAACGCATTAGATGGCTATGTTGGCATCCTACAGTGATCCTGGAGGTTGTTTCCCTGTCACTAGTCGTGAAAGTCATGAGACATCAGTATAAAGAATGGAACCCGGGCTACCTGCGTGGGAGGTGATGTCACAGAATGACAAAAATTTAGAGTGACCAAAGCAAATTGCTTCCAGTCTACAGATAATGCTGGTTTGAGCAGCAACAGATATTGCAGGTGCCGAAATCCCAGTGATGGGGTCACTGGTTGAACTCAATGTGGTGGCAGTATTACATTCACCAAGATTTTGAGCAACCGTTCGGCGTACAGCATTCTGGGTGGTGTCACAGCATTTCTGTTTGCATATAACTTACATATGCAAGTCGAGTTGGAGGCTAGATTGCGACAGGGATTTGGACCGATGAAATATACACCTTCAATTGCATGCTTTATGCGACTACATTTTCCCCTTAAGGTGCCACTGAGATGTGAGATGGGAAGTTGGAGGCTAGCTTGGGACAAGAGTTCCCAGACATGCACCTTCAGTTGCATGCTTTGTGGTGCAGTTGAGGTGTCCACCAAGATGTCAGAACTACTGCTGTGCTCTTTCCTTTCCTCAAAAACCTTTCCTTTGCCGGAATCACATGCTTTCGCATTCCCATGTAAGCAGACTTTGGGCCCTCAGAATTTTTCTTGCCCTTGTCAACTACAATAGGAAACTGAATTTTCAGACAACATTAATTTGGACTTGTGCGATATTTGGGACTTTAATGAGAAAACATCACACACCTCTCAGGAACGTGAATGTTTTCATAGGTTGGGACCATCTGTGACCTTTGCCTGCAGGTCTTCTCATCATGATGCTCTTGGGTACTTGCCCTTCTATCTTCCCTTTGCACAAAACCCATAACTGCCCTTGGACACCTTACTGCCCGCAGCCATGACTAGTTATGCTCGTGAGCCCATCACCCAAGGCAACGCTGCCCGCCTGATTGCTCGTTGCAGACTGTCTGCCTCCCAAGAGTCTCAAAAATGCCACGACAATTCCCACTTGTCTGGATTACTTCCCACCATGCGGGTTTGTGCGAAAAACTTATGCTGCGTTACATGGATAATTATCATGCTTTGCACACAGTAGCCGACTTTGCATACAAAGTTGCACCGCTTCATCCCAAGTCCACGTCTACTACAGTGCCTCCTGAAATAGTGCTTGTGACCTGTCTCAAGAGAATGGAAAGCTGGGCTAGTTGTAGGTTGTTCATGATGGAAATTTCTGGGCGCGAAGAAACAAAGGACAGCGAAGGCGCTTGTCCTGTGGTTTCTTCGCTGTCTTTTGTTTGTTCGTGCCCAGAAATTTTCATCATGACCTGTCTCAAGCCCTATAATTTGCTCTCCACGTCACCCGCCTAGCACACACCAGGACGATGACTTTGCTGAGGGTGACCAGATGACTGAGAAGGGTCTGCCTGTGCTTTTGAAGATGACGATGCTTAAAGACTGGTTTAGTTTATGGGGGTTTAACGTCCAAAAGCGACTGAGGCTATGCCTTAGTTTAGGGCTGCGAAAATTTCAACCATGTGGGGTTCTTTAACATGCACTGACATTGCACAGTACACGGGCCTCTAGAATTTCACCTCCATCGAAATGCGACTGCCGCGGCTGGGATTGAACCTGCGTCTTTCGGGTCAGCAGCCGAGCGCCGTAACCACTGAGTCACCGTGGCAGCATGATGACGCTGAAAGAGTGTGTGCTTGAGTGTCCTTGAAGTCTCTGTCGTTGAGTTCCACATGGTGAAGCACAGTCCCTTGTGGAGACTTTGGACTCTGTGGTGTTAAAGAATTAAGATTTTTTTCGCCTAACATATAAGCCAAGGAGACTGTGGAGTTAGTACTTTCGACCAAAAGTTTGTTTTTTCGAACCAGCGGAGATGCGAGTGGGCGTAACTGTCACAACCCATTCACTGCAGTGGAAGTGCCATCTTGGATTCAAACGGAGTCAATCAGATGGATTGGCTTAGATAGGCTTGGCTGTCTTGTCCTCGTTATTGCTATTCGAGTTAATGGCGTGCTCTACATGGCTACCAAGGTGGTGTACAAAGAAGGGTATACAGAAGAAGTGCACTCAAAGGTGACTCAAGTGCTCCCCTGAATTTTACCGCGTGCAAACAGAACGTGGGAAACGGTGAAACCCACCATGTTTCAAGTTGGTTCTCAGCAAAAACTGACCTTTTTAAAGTTTACGGATTTTTCACACTCCTTTTAACTATTGAGATTATTCTTCAGGTCCCAGTGAGTCCAAGAAATAGATTGGTGACTGTACCTAGTTTTAGTACAATGTGAAGGATGAACAACGGATTGATATTTTGTGATGTTTCAAATATTCTCTTACATCTTCTTGTATTTTCCGATAGATCTGATATTTTGCACTAAGGGAGTGACGAGGCAGCACGTGTGTATACAACTTAAGTCTTCAGTGAAGCTCCATCCACATCCAGGACTGCCACACAGAATTTCTCCACGGAAAAAAAACGAGTAGTCAGTAGTTAAAACTTTTCGTGTTACCTAAACAAGAAGCTAATCACAAGAAAATAACTATAAAATCTAGAATTTTGATTCCTGGCTTGTTTAATAAACTCAAACATTAAAAATCTGATTTCGTTTTCTTTGCGGTTGGTCAGTGGACCAAAAATTTTGTGAAAAAATTGAAAGCGTATGTTTTCTAAGACATAATCTGTTTACCAGCATTTTTGTTTCATCGGATTGTTTATTTTACTCCATCCCACCCTGTATGCTGAGTAACATGTAAATTGTTCCTTTGTGTTCCTGTTTTATTTATTTGATACCAACCCTGTAACAGGCCAAAAGGGCTAACAGTATTATAAATAAACACAGGATGCTGCAGACCGTAGCCCGGTGTTAACAACTGTTGTTTTTTGTTTAAATTGTATCCTACTACAGATAACTGTCAGGTGTACTTGTTGAAAGATAATTTGTAGGCACGTGTGAATGTTTGATAATTTCAAATATTCAGTGGAATAGTAAAGTATTCAATGCTTGATTCGAAATCTCCTCCAATTTCCGGTGGTCGTTTTGGCAGGACGTCAACACAGATTCATTGAGTTTGACGATGCACTCAGATTTTTTTTTTTCATGTATTAGCCTTTTGTGTTAGAAAAATGCATGATTTTGAGAATGCCTATTGTGCCGTTCAACCTCTTTTGCATGCCAGAACTAGTATTCGAAGTAGTCGCTTCGAAATTGATTGCAGAAAATTGCTCTTCGCTTCGAACAAAAGACCACTCTTTACACATACCCAGAATTCGGAATTGCCTGAACAATTGGCTCACTGCTGTTATCTTTGTTCCTGAAGTCCCCAATATTCGACCGAAGTAGGTGGAAACCCTGTCATCTGAGGCTCGTTGTGGTGTGGTGTGTGCTGTCCCAGGTGAGACGGTGGAAGAGAATGCCAACCTGGTCATTCGTCTGCTGATCCGCCGGCCCGAGTGTCTGGGCCCAGCGCTGCGGGGCGAAGGTCCGGGGCTGCTGGATGCCATCCGTGAGGCTGTCCGCATGTCGGAGCGCATTGCTGCTGAACGCCTGCAGCAACAGCAGCAGCAGGTGAGAGTCCTGGGCGTGATGTGTTATACCCCTGTCAAGCACAAAAGTTAAGTGCACTTACGGGAGTGCGCTTTGGCATCCCGAGCATGGAGGAAAGAAAACTAGGAGAGAGCGCGCTCAGCCTCTGCAAGCTCTCTCCTCTGACGCCGCTGCCGAGGGCCCTTTTGCGCACTGACTCTTGGGAAATAGGCCCCCCACAGTTACTAGACTGCCAACCAGCGGTGCACGTCAACCAGCGGTGCGCGGTGCAGCAGTGAACGTCCGTGCTCTGATGTAGCGCAGAAGCGCAGCGCCTGTGTTGCAGCTTTGGCGGAATGCGTACCAAGCTCGAGGTTTTCTGAAGGCTCCGCGTCTCAGCACTTCTGTTGATTACACTATTTCAGTTTTTGGGTGCACTGTAGAGGGCGCAGTGGCTTCCAGAGCGCTCACGGCAGACGGACGTGTTTAACGAGCGCTCCGGCGCGCTGCGCAAGATTCTATTTCTCGGGCAGGCGGACTTCGGCCCGCCCATGGGCCCGCCGTTCTCCGCTATTCCCGAGGCACAAGTTGCGCCGAAATCGCTCGCGCACATACGCGGTTCCGACGTGAAATGCAGCAGTGAAGTATTTCTCTCTCTCGCTGTCGAGAGAGTGCCGGCGGCTTTCCGTCTGCCCCTGCGTGGGGTCTCCCGGCCACTGCGCACAATCACTTACAAAAAAAAGTAACTGTATGTACATAGCCGCGCGCACGTAGCGTCCTGTCTCGGACTAATCGCGCTCGCGGCACATTGCACTAGCGGCCGGGGTGGGGCGCCCGGCCGCGTATACCGTCCGAGGTAGCACCCACGGAGCGTGGCCGCCGCGATCTGCTCCAGCGGCGCGCCGTTGCTCCGGCCGTCCCATTCGGCACCTCGCCCAGCAGAAGAGTGTAATGCTGCTAGTTCCCTAAAACGCCGCAAGGTGGCGGTCTTAGCCTAAGCATCGAGCGGCGCTCGCCCGGCCGGCACTGCCTGCACTTTCAGCCGATGCACCAGCTTTGTTGGCGCGCTTCTACGCTGAATGACTAGGAATACGCAGGCAGTTTTTTTATGACTCTTTCCTGAAGTGACAAAGAAGTTGAGGTACATTGTTAAACAGTTGCGAATGTCTTCAGCATGCAGCTTTTGTGGTAATTTAAGAGTTGATGGGGGCAATACATGCTTTCACGTCGCGACATATGTCGTCTAAATTGCATGCCATCGCGCAGAGTTTTTTCTTCACATTCTTGAAAGCGATGCCTCGTGAGTGCCCACTCGTTCACCTACTCCACCCATGAAGTGCAACCAAAAAGCGACCACTTTGCTTTATGTTCAGGCTATAATAACTGAGTGGCAACAATGCCAGGATTTGAAAATTTTGCAATACATTGCAGAATGTCTAGGTCGGGACCATGGTCGGGATACTTATATGGGCATTTTCTATTTCACTGCAGCGGCTGCCATTAGGCATCACAAATGCCAGCATTTCGTGGTGAGAGCTCTTGAAGAACGTAGAAGGTGCAGCTCCTGGCCTGCCCTCCACCAGTCGGATTGGTCTAGTCCGTTGCTTACTCATTAGCCTACAGTCAAGGGGGGGATTAACCTACCCAAAATCAGAGTTCGTCAGTGTTCTGGTGGCCACCAAGAAGGCTATTGATATTTCCCGCCGCATATAAAAATAATAAGCAACGTGCAGCAGCAGCTGGCTGCAGCTATTACTTTCGAGTATCCGGCAGTGCTCCCTTTTTGTTTGCAAAGCAAGGGAGGACCACGCCACAAGCACAGTATCTGTGGTGTTCGATAATTTCGTGAGGCCACTCTTACCTAACGTAGGAGCTACTGTCACAGACAGGGCAGCATATACCGCAAAAAAAAGCTCGCCATCAAGCCGCTCCACAGGAAAGTGCTGCGTGTTTAGAATGAACACTATGCGAGAAACATTATAGATCTGGTTTAATCTGCGTAAATAAAGCATTGCGTATCCTATGTATTTCCAAATAATTTTATTTGTCCTCCTTTTTGCTTTCAGCGCGCGAGAAAAAAAAATGTAAATGCTCCTCGGTTCAGGCCATATGCGCCAAAAAACCTTATGCATTGCAGGCTGTTGTGCAAGGCCCTGCCCAACATTCGACAGGGAAAAAGGAATTGAGTGATATCTACAAGCGCCGAAAGCAAACGGTTATTGGATGCATTAAAGTTCAAATCAAATACCATTGCTACACAGGAAAACCGACAGAACTCTAATCTAGTAAGGCAGAGATCTGGGCGAGTTGGTATGCATTCAAACTGGTGAACAGCGCAAAAAAGGCGGGACAACGACAAGACAAGCGCTGACTATCAACTGGGTTTATTGGAGGGCGGAAGGGTATATATATGAAAACATAACACAAAGAAGTAAGATTAAAGTGTGAAAGGGCCGTGAAAATGAAAACCTATGTCACATGTGAAGTGATGTAAGCTAATTCCTTGTTGCTAAGTGTCACGGAAGGACTACTGATGCATTCGTCACCTTGCCGGTGGATGTGATGCGCTTCCATTATTTCGCGCGTGAGCTTATCTTTATGGCCGAACAGAACTTCGTTATCTTGTACTCAGGTGCGCACTTGCACTTTTTGCAGCGGAACTTTGTGCGCGGAAGCCCGCCATCTTGTTACGATTTCCTTTCTTGCTCCCTTTCATGTTGGCATTTGCACTTTTCACAATGAACGGAAACGTGGCTAAGAGACAAGACAGCGCTTGTCTTGTCGTTGTCCCGCCTTTCTTGCGCTGTTCACCAGTAAGAACTCTAATCTCTATATATAATTTAAGGCTCTAAACTAACGTTTACAGGGATAGCAAAATTAATATAGACTGCTGTGCTCAAATGTAAAGTAATTCATGTTTGGTGCCATATACAACTGCACAAATAAAAAACGCTCTTATGACGATCTGCTTCATCTCGGTCCTAAGTCTGCTTCCGAATTTAGGAAGATATTATACCAGCAAGCTACCTTGTTCTTTGCCGGCGCTCCTGTGCGGTAATTTTCTAACGCGCATCGCACACAGGCCTGCGACTACTGCGTTTTCGCGGTCTACGCACGACCGCCTCAGGGAAAGCGCGCATGGGGTAAGCGCGCCACCGTGCGGCGAGAGGAGCGGTTGCACCGCTCTCTCAAATTACGCTCTCACCGTGCGAATGGGATGGCCGGAGCAAAAGCGCGCTGCGATCGCGGAGGCCACACACGGAGCGTTCGTGTCACGCGTGCACTACCTGGCGAAGAGCAAGCGGGAAGTCAAGCCCGCCTGCTCGATGAACGCACTGAGGCTCACCACTGTTCTGTCACGGGTGCGCGCACTGCTGCGCAGCCGCAGGAGCGCTTCGAGACTGTCCGGGATGATTCTCAGCGCCCTGTAGGCCGCGAGCATCTCGCGACGCGGCACTGTAGAAGCGGCACAGCGAAGGAGCATGTGCTCCAATGTCTCCGCTGCGCCGCAGTCAGCGCACACGTCGCTCGGGGATAGTGGCCGCTGCGGCGAGCGAGCAGTTTGTGCTCACCACGGAGCCGTCAGTGAACACAAGCAAATGGTCGCGCAGTTGCTCGTAGAGCGACAGAGCGAAACCGAAACCGAAATCCGGCTAAGAGCTACCGCTGCCTTGTCACGTGAGGGCCTTTTTCCCATGATGCTTTCCGTGATGTCATGCTCCCTCCTAGTTTTTTCTTCCTCCATGATCCCGAGTGACACTTTGGGCTAAGCGGTGCTAAACGGGAAAGCAAAGTGCACTCGTAGTAAAAAAAAAATGGCGTCAGAAAATGAGCGGAATTTTCTAGAGGTTTATGGAAAAGAAAACGGACTCATAATACTTTCTGGAGACATAAAACTACGCAGGAGACAGGACACAGAAAAGATGCAGACAGGACGAGCATAGACTAACAACTGATTTATTGGACGAAAAAGGACCTTCCTTCAAGAGCAACGCATGCGCAACCAAACTTAACGCCCAAAGCAAAATCAACCCAAAAAATCCTGCGTAGTTTTATGTCTTCAGAATGTCTTACCAACTAGCCTCTCATCACACACTTCTAGGACTCATAATAATTGATTACTTAACGTGATAGCGCAAATAAAACGAGTCGCAAGAGTTTTTAACGATGAAAAAAATATAGAAATAAAAGAAAAGCCAAGACTATCCAGAATTCGGCAACAAACAAGATGGCGGCGGGCAGCGATGTTCATCTGATCCGATCTGATCACGTTTCCTTGTTTTATTGCTTCGCTTGTAGCTATAACGAACAAATTTTTTTCTGAAAAGAGTGTTATAGGATGTAAAATAAAGTTGTAAGTACTTTTTATGCAGTATACATATTTTGTCTTTGAAGTCGCTGCTGGCGAAAGTGTTTCTCCCTGAAAACTTAGTTTTGCCAAGCTAAGTTTTCTGTGACCATTAAAAAACCAGTTGAAAGAGCGTCTTCAAACCCCCAAACCCCCTCCTTTGCTTATTCTTCATGACCAACAAACGAGATGGCGCCACCGGTGCGATAGCTGACAGAGCGGCTTAATTTCCTTCGTCGTCGCCGCAGACGATGTGAATATCCGACTTATTCTGTTCGAATCAGGTAAGTACCCCAAGCAAACGTGGTATTAAACAATTCTGCCGACCAAATGCCATTTCTATGCGAAATTTGAGCTCGAACAATGCGCCCGTTTAGCTGAAAGAAGCATTTTACGAGGCGCGTTTATTTCCGCAACACGCAATAGTTAGGCCTAAAGTTTCCAAGATGGCATGCAATCATGCTTAACCGCCATCTTCTGATGGCGGTGACCATGGGGCTCTTTTAACATGCATTCCGTTTCAGAGTGAGTGCGTTAGAATGAGGTAAACGTGCGATGTGGGGGTTCCACAGGGTGTGCAGCCGGAGGAGCCTGGTGAGGATGACATCGACATGGGTGCGGCCATCCTCAACTTCTACTGCACCCTGGTGGACCTGCTGGGCCGGTGTGCGCCCGAGGCGGCCACCATTGCGCAGGGCAAGAACGAGAGCGTGCGTGCACGTGCCATCCTCCGCTCCCTGGTTCCCCTGGACGACCTCCTGGGGGCGCTCAGCCTGCGCTTCACCCTGCAGATGCCCCGCAAGGGAGACACCAGTGAGTCTCTTCTTCTCCGATTGTCCCAACCTGTTGTAAACCAACATCCTTGTGTAAACGGAGCAGCAGCTCACCATAGCTTATAATGCTCCCAGTGTGTTACCTTATCCACTTGTTGCCCGTTCATACAGTTTACCGTATAAACGTGTGTAAAGGCTGCACTTTTTTTTTTCAGATTCGGGGGCCTGTTTTTGGGGTGCTGCCCGTACAAACGATGTGCGAAAGAAAAAATTTTTTTAAAAGTAAAAACACAGCAATCAGGGAGTGAGCGGCATTTAGTCTATGTTCAGTCATCACTCACGGAGTCTTCCGACTCCGAGCTGTGCTGTGCTCTGGTGCACGCTCATCCCGAAAGAAGCCGCGCGGCATGTCCACTGTTAATGCGTAGCCGTTGTTCCGCACTTCCATCGCGTAGCAGAGGAGCTCTTATTCCAGTTCGAGCAACTCGCATGGCTTGCCTCAGAAAGTGTGCTTTTTGCAGCTTGCGTTCCTCACAGCAGCCTTTTGGTTGCACCATCGTCAGACGCACTTCTTGCCCATGTCAAATTTCCTTGTCTGCGTCGTTCCCTTTCCGTCCCTCGTGTTCCTGGTGCGCAATTGTTACATCATGAACGTTATCCGACTTGCCCAACTTTCGGCTTTGCTTAATGTACTGGCTGTGCCCCATCCATTCAAAGGCCCTTATGTGAGGCACAGTGCTTGTAGCATCAACAAGCACAAAAAGGAAACGGAGCTGTGTTGGTTGGTTCGCCATTTCTGTCATGTCAGGCTGGCTGCCCACTCTCTGTCGATCAATGAGCAACTGTGCGTGACTGTACATGAGGCACCCTACACCTGTCTCCCACCCTGCACCCCTGACAGTCCCACTGACATCAGTATTTCACACCACCCTGGTCGTTCCTGAAAGGCGGCTGGATTTTTCCCATTTTTTTAATATTCTGTGCCAGGAAGCGTCCAAGCTGTACTGGAGCCAGTAGGGAGTTAAAAACGGGGCCTCTCTTGCAGCCCAGAACAAGAGCGACCTCCCGGCTGGACTACAGCCCAACCACAAGCAGTCCATCGTGATGTTCCTGGAGCGGGTGTACGGACTGGAGACGCAGGAGACCTTTTTCCGCCTGCTGGAAGACGGCTTCTTGCCCGACCTCAGGGCTGCCACCATGTTGGACAGGGTACGTGTGGAAACACATTTGCTTACGAGATGTGCGACGAGACAAGCACTTCTGTGACTTGCTGCACCCTGACCTACTAGTATGGCTACAGTTATCACCACATTCATGACTTTGCATTTACTACTGTTATCAGTTTATTATCGAAATGGAAGGTCCTAGAAAAAGTATTGGAGGTCCTCGGAAAAATGAGTTCTAGCGCTAGAGACCACAGCATGGTAAGGTCTTGAGTTAGGCTCGACTGGAAGAGGGAATGCAAGAAACTAGTGCAAAGGAAGCCCACTAAGGAGTTAGCGGTAAGAGGGAAGGTAGAAAAATTCGGGATACCACTGAATAACAGACATTCAGCTTTAACTGAGGGCAGCGACCTTAACGTTGAAGCAGTGAACGATGATTTCACAGCTATCATTATGGAGTGCACAGTAGAAGTAGGCGGTAGGATTGTTCAACAGGATATCGGGAAGCTATCTCAGGAGACGAGAAGGATCTTGAGAAAAAACAGCGCTTGCAGACAAAGGACCAGAACAAGAAGGACACACAACTGCGCTGACTAACAACTTTTATTTCTGCTGATCTGTGCGCGTGCGCATCATTTCCTCTAGTTTGTAAAAAAGGCGCGGATCGGCCCCCTTCCGAAATAAAAGTTGTTAGTCAGCGCAGTTGTGTGTCCTTCTTGTTCTGGTCCTTTGTCTGCAAGCGCTGTTTTTTCTCAAGATGAATCCCAACCAACTCGCCCAGCAACACACCTTGCTTAGACGAGAAGGATCTGATTAAGGAATGCTAAAGCATGAAAGCATGTAACCTGACAGACAGAACAGAACTGACAGAGCTGTCAAAGTGATCAATAAGCACAAGGAAATTTAATATGGATAGAATTGAGCATGCTCTAAAGAACAGAGGCAGCCTAAAAGCGGTGAAGACGAAACTAGGTACAGGCAGAAATCAGGTGTATACGTTTTGAGACAAAGAGGACAGTGTCATTAGCAATAGAGATAAGATAGTCAGCAATAAAATTTTAACAAGGAACGGTGTCGGGCAGGGAGACACGATCTTACCAATGTTATTCACTGTCTGTTTACAGGAGGTATTCAGCGACCTGGATTGGGGACAGTCGGGGATAAATGTTAATGAAGTATACTTTTGTAATCTGCAATGCACGGATGACTGCTGCTGATGATGATGAGTTAAAGTAGCTGAAGAATTGTTCACAAATTTATACATTAGCTAATATAATGAGGACATTAATGAGAGAGACAGTAACGCGCAGCAATGGGACATCCCGCCAGTAAGAAAGAGGAAATAAAGAAAGGCTTAAGAGCAATGGAAAGGGGAAAGCAGCTGGTGAGGATCAGATAACAGCAGGTCGGTTGAAGGACGGAGGAGAGATTGTGCTAGAAAAACTAGCCACCCTGTATACGCAATGCTTCATGTCCTCGAACATACCAGAAGTTTGGAAGAATGCTAACATCATCTTAACTCATAAAAAAGGAGACATCAAGGACGCAAAAAATTGCAAACTGGTCAGCTTACTGTCTGTTGCCCACAAGGTATTTACTTAGATAATCGCTAATAGAGTGGGGACAACCTTAGACTTCAGTCACTAAAATGTTCATGCAGGCTTTCTTAAAGGGTACTCGACAATAGACTGTATTGACACCATAAATCAGGTGATAGAAAAATGCACAGCGTATGACCAACCCCTATATATAGTCTTCATAGATTACGAGAAAGCATTTGACTCAGACGAAACCTCAGCAGTCGTGCAGGCATTGTGGAATCAGGTGTAGAAGAGTTTTATGTGAAAATACCGGAAGATATCTATAATGGCTGCACAGCTATCATAGTCCTCTATAAAGTCGGCAATAAAATTCCAATAAGGAATGGTGTCAAGCAGGGAGACACTATATCGTCAATGCTATTCGCCGCCTGTTTACAGGAGGTATTCTGGGGCCTGAAATAGGAACAGTTGGGGATAAGAGTTAATGGAGAATACCTGAGTAATCTGCAATGTGCTGATGACACTGCCTTGCTTAGTCACTCGGGAGATGAACTGCAAAGAACGATCAATCGGTTAAACAGCAGAGCAGAATGGTGGTCTAAAGAATAATTGGCAGAAAACCAAAGTATGTCTTTGAAGGGAACAGCAGTTCACAATTGGCAGCGAGGTTTTGGAAGTGGCATGGGAATATGTCTACTTAGGGCAGGTAGTGACCGCTGGTCCGGATCATGAGAGGGAAATAACTAGAAGAATAAGAATGGGGTGGAGCGCATATGGCAGGTTCTCTCAGATCATGAATGGCAGTTTACCCCTTAAGAGAGTAGTGTACAACAGCTGTATCTTACCAGTACTCACCTATGGGGCAGATAGGTGGAAGGTAACGAAAAGCGTTCAACTTAAATTGAGGACCACACAGGTAGCTTTGAAACCCACCCTGCTGCGCCAACCCACCAACATGTTGTGGGTACGCGCAAGGCAGGCTTGAGAAGAACGGCGCAGCCGCCAGACACTACATTGGCCAAACTCTGTAAGGTGGGGGACCAGGTGGGCCGCATGGTCCGCCGGGTTTCTGACAAACGCGGGGGGTTACGAAGTGAGGATGTCTTGCGGCTGGCAAACGCCTTCGTCATCAGTCGAATTCTCTATTCGACTCCTTATCTCCACCTACGGTCATCCTTCGTAAAATTATTAAGCGTGCCCTTGACCTCCCCACCACTACTTCGAACAGCCGGCTTGTGGCTCTTGGGTTGGTGGAAACTTTCATGGGAGCTCCGGGAGGCGCACCTTACAAACCAGTGAACGCTCCTGTCGCAGACTGAGTTGGGTCGCCACCTTCTTGCTCGGCTCCAACACTCCACTCCCATAAAAGACACATTCCACATCCCAGAACTGTGGAGACGTGCCCTCCATGTGCGACCTCTTCCAGCCAACATGTCACGCAAAGACCATAATGGTCGGCACCTGGCATGAGCGGAAGCCTTAGCCCGACATTATGGCTGTAAAAGAGGTGTATACAACGTGGACACCTCCGGTGCTCACCATGGGGACATCCGGTGCTCATCATGGGAGATGGTACATGGTCGCGGTAGTTCACAACAGCAACACAGTTAATGGCCTCACCTTCAGAGCCCGCAGTGCAACACAATCAGAAGAGGTCGCGATTGCTCTCGCGGCCTCACATTTCCATTCAAAATACATAATCACCGACTCGCGAGGGGCCTGTCGCAATGTCGAATAAGGCTGCACTCCCTTCCTAGCCTATTGAATCTACCAAAATTGCATACGGGATACGGACCCCGCACACCGTTACCTTATATGGGCCCCTGCTCATCAGGGGTTGGCAGGAAATGAGGCACCAGACGCAGCCGCCAGCGCGCTCTTTCACAGGGTTGTTTTCTGCTCCCCACCTGATCAGGAACCCGATTTTAATCTGGTCTATACCTTTAAAGGTGTTGCAGCCTACTATCAGGATAGTCATCGCCTTTACCTTCGCCCATGTAAAGGCCTCTAGAAGGCGGATGAGCGGCTCCTTCTCCCCCTTCTCACCAATACATTGCTGTGCCCGGCAGCAATAAAACATTTTGATCCCTCCTTTAACGGCAGCTATTTTGATAGAATAGTTGAGAAAGCACTTTCAAAGCACCACGCAGCCACTTTTACCCCTCTCACGTTTTGCCGCAGCCTCAGTGGTCGAGCACTCGTTTCTCCGGTGGTCACAAATGGTGCTACGGGTATGACTGCTGTGACAGCTTGCCACTTCGGTTTGCCGTCACCGCAGACGATGGAAATTTTCAATCAATTCTGACTGAATCAGGAAAGTACCCCACCCAGACGAAGTGTAAAACAAAACTGACCGCCCAATGCCACTTTTGTGCGAAATCGAAGCCCGAACAAGCAAGTGGTTAGGCCGGGAAAATTTTTTCTTTATTTTCTCAGATCAATGCAACAGTCAGTACTTATTGTGAAGTGGGGTGGGAGGGGGCGTGCATCTTATATTTGGAATCATCTTTTTTGTCGGCCAGTGAGGGGTGCGAGATAAGCGGTCTACGTATAGGCGGCAATATACAGTATATATTGCGCGTTATGACCTTTGCAGGTTTTTTAGGATGTGTTCAGAAAATTGCCACGCCATTTGTGCACCCCCTTTTTGGAAGCCTTAATTTTAAGAAAATAAGGTGCACAAATTACGAGAGTAAACACCAGCGCATATGGTCCATTCAAAAGCGACATCGACCATTTGTGAGGCTTGTGACGACCGATTGTGAGTGAAGAGGTTGCTTGGCACATGTCGAAGGCTGTTGGGTTTCCTTGCGAGAAAGAAGTTCGAGAACCCCTGCACTAGAGGCAATTAGTCCGGCATTCGTCAGTGCATGGCTGAGTTTGTGTTTTAAATACCAAGGATCTTGGTCAGCTGATGTGCGGATGTTATTTACGTGCAGTTTCCATTCAAAATCCTCAATACTTTGAGCTAGGCACACAATATTATATTGGGTTTTTTAATGCTCAAACAAAGCAGTTGTTTTCATGCAAAATGAATTTTCAGAAGTGCGGTAGCAGCTGGTAGTGTACCTGCCTAAAATTTAGTTATGTGCAGCCACTGTTAACTGTCAGAGTGGTCTTGCAGAGCTAGAATATCGGTTTCTGTGGCTCTTGACGAAGTTTCAACATGGCATGAGTGGGTGCACTAGTCGTGCCTTCTCTGTGACCATTTCGTTTCTCTTTTTTTTTACAAATTGTTTTGCTGGTCTGCTTGTTTACAAATTGGTCTGCTTGTTTACCTGTTCCTCTGTTACTTATGTTGGTTTGTTGGATAGTCTTGTTTACCTGTTCCTTTCTTGCTTATGTTGATTAGTTGGATTGTTGTGCTTATCTGTTTGTCGCCTACGTTTGTTTGCTGGATTGTCTTTGTTGGTATTCTCTAATGAGCCCACAGAACACTTTGGAAGCAAAGTCTCGAGGGTCCTCCTTCCAGATGAGTCATGCCCCCTCATTGTCTGCAGACGGACAACGTGGAGAGTGACATGGCGCTGGCGCTGAACCGCTACATTGGCAACTCGGTGCTGCCCATGCTGATCCAGTACTACAGCTACTTCACCGATGCCGAGAACTATGCCAGCCTGCTGGACGCCACCCTGCACACCGTCTACCGCCTCTCCAAGGTCAAGATCCTCACCAAGGGGCAGCGTGAGAAGGTCTCCGACTTCCTCGTTGCTCTCACCAGGTGAGGGCACCAAGCACTTCACCGCACTAGCAGGGCAAACGTGCCGCCGTCTTTCTCCACCCTCCGGAAGGTCTCCACCTGCAAAATCAGATTCAGAGATGGAATGGGAAGCTATTCCTCTCATCACAATATCAGTTGTGTGGATGCTTTCACTTCCTACTAACTTTTTTAATTATGGCTAGAATGTCATGAAATTTTGCACACAGATGTATTTTTCTCTTCTGATTCCAAATATGTAATCATAATTCAGCTGGTGGTCTTAGATCTTACAAAGTCTAGAATGTGATTAGGTAATTTCTTATGCAGCTTTAATGAACTTTTTCATTGCATTTTGTTGCTTTTAATTGCATGAATTGATAGCCACAGAGTTCTCATACCCGGTGACATTCTTCGTTTTTCTCTAAAGGCATGTCATGCTAACATACTATGTCATGAGTAAAAACTTGCAGTATTTTACACTGCAGCTAGTTAAGCTAATTGTCAATTGCTATTTATATGTGGCCTAGACAAAAAAAGTAAGAATGTCATTGGGTATGGGGCTTTGCTGGCTATCAATTCATGTAAATAAGAGCAGCAAAATGCAATGAGAAAGTTCAAAAAAGCTGCGTAAGAAATTGCCTAATTACACTCTAGAATTTAAGATAACTTTTGATCTAGGACCATCAGCTTAATTACGACTATATATTTGGAATCAGAAGAGAAAAACACATCTGTGTGCGAAATTTCATGAGATTCTAGCCTCTAATAAAAAGGTCAGTTTCCTTAACACCTGTGGGGTGCAAAATCCAAGGAGAGGGCTCAGTTGGGCTGGTTGGTTCATGTTGAATGGTACGACTAAACAGCACTGACAGACGGGACGGAAGAAAACGAGACAGACACATGTGCTGACAGCGCATGTGTCTGTCTCATCTTCTTCCATCCCATCCGTCGGCGTTGTTTAGTCGTACCATTCAACAAAATCCGAACAGCTGTTGTGGTGCTTGTAGACCTTACTGGCATTTGTGCTGTCCTCAGTGCAAAATCACTCCACAAGGGTGAGAGTACCCAGGACTCTTTTGTTGTCATCATTGTAGATTTCAGATGCTTTGCCCTACGGCAGCGATTGCACTGTGGAGAAGTTGCCCTGGTGGCTGACTGCCTCTGCGCTTCCACTCATAGCCTGTGCCCCATGACTAGGCCCGCTTACATGCTCGCGCACACATTCGAATACATCATGCGATCAGAATTTGGGGAGATTTTGAGCACACTCACTCTGAAATTTATTTCTCTGGCCCAAATGAAAGCTGTTTAATATAAAACAAATTGATATCCAGCTCGTGTAGAAGGAAAATAATTTGAAAAAGTCAGGAAATCAAGGTTTTGTCGGTTCTTATTTTGGCATGATTCCATATAGAATCAATGCGACTTAGTGGGTGCGGAACACCAAGTTTTGTTATTTCTTTGAAAATTTATGTAAATATCAACTGCTTTGAAACTACGAAATAAGTGGTAATGGCACAAGAAAAGGAAACACAGAAGGCACACAAAAGACAGTACTGACGCCAGGACTGGCGTTAGTCCTGTCTTTTGTGTGCCTTCGACATGAACCAACTCACCCAAACTAGAGTTTTATTTGAAACTGCACCGGTCTCTGCTGGAGTGGAGGGTGCCACTGTTGTTACAAAGACTATGCACATGAAGTTTATACCTCTGTTATTTTTATGCGTAGCATATTGCAATCACTCAGTTCAGCCCTTGGGCGCGGCCGGGCAGCCACCAAACCACGTGACGTGACGTCACGTGGTGAGGTCGCCAAACCACTTATAAAAAAAGAAAACAAAAAAAAAAACAAAAAAAAATGGCTGAGCATGGTGGCGGTTGCCACCGCCCCGTTTCAAAGGGGGCGCTCCTATCCATCCATCCATCCGTCATGGAGGAAAAGCTGCTGAGAAAATGGAGTGCCGCCAAGCAATGCGCTCGCGCAAAAAGACCGCGCAATATGCAACGCATTCTCGGCTTAACCACGCTAAGCCTGGGCATCTTTTTTTCACTGAAAACCAAAACACTTGTCCAGTAGTATTCCATTCTCTGTGCTCGTAGTGTTTCTTTCATTGGCTGATAAGGGAGCCAGTGCCCTATCAGCCAGTTCAGTGAGTGCCATTAAAGAATGCAAAGGACCAGGAACTACACTCGAAATACAGACGGGGCACATAACCTGGGGACAGGGACTACTGCACTTCTGGACTGAGGGTCTAGGCAAGCATTTCATCTGCACTGACTAAAGTCTTCACATGCAGCTGTTCGGCCGTAAACTGCCTCGCTCGCATGTCAGTTGAGCTGTCATCATCTTGGTAGTGAGCAACATTGCCCCACTAGTATTATATCTATGCGACAGCATTTAGGTTGTTGTCTTGCAAAAAATTTCCAGCTTCTCTGTCACGAAGTTTCCTGATTGCTTGAGAGATGTCACGTGGCCTCGAGGCGTCATCACAGCATTCCCTGATGGGTCACCCTGATTGGTCGAGGGGCCACATGCCTTTGTTACGTCATCGGTTTGTAAGCAACCTTCCCACTATGGCTGATGGCCGTCTGCCAAAACCTTTAAAATTTCAAAGCACCCCAAAGTTTTTCGAAACAGGTCCATAAAATGGATTAAGGTGGATTAGTGGGTCCGATTAGTAGAATCCCACACGGTAATTCAATGGAAGGTACTTTGAACAATCTAGAAGGTGATGACTCATTCATACCATATAAAGGCAGCAGTTCCAACCGTTGGTTAGAAAATCACATTGCAGACACCATAGCAGGCAACGTAATGGCCCCCCATGTTTTTCAGGCGAACTGAGCGTGCATTGTTCTGTTGTGCGCAGGGAGATGCAGCCCAGCATGCTTCTGCGTCTTCTGCGGAAGCTCACCGTGGACGTGTCGGTTATCACCGAGTACACAGCCGTTGCCCTCAGGGTGAGCTGGCATCCTTGCAGACTGTGCATGTAGGGCTCACAGTTGCCCCCCTTTTCTTTTGGTGGACCCTTGACAGTGAGAATGCAACGTGATGGCAAATTTGCTGGCAACCAGTGGAGATTTGAAGTGTGGCTTAGCATTATGTACCACCTGTTCACTTATTGATACTGCGGACTCAAAGCAAGGGTGAGCACAAAAACAATGAAATTGAATTAATAAAGATATCAATTAATTAAATACATTATTTGGCCAGAAGAGTGTGAAGATTCAATATACTAGTCAGACTGTCTGGCTGAAAAGGCAGTTGGGCTTGATGTGTGTAAATTTTCAACAAGCGAGAATTTATTCTTCCAGCAGCGGCAAGAGAATAAATTTTTAATGCGAGCGCTCTCTGTTTCTAATGCCAGCTTGCTTATATTGAGGGGCTTCTGGTGCCAGGCCTGTAACAACCTATAGCAGAGGTTCTCCAAGAGAGTTCTGTGGTACCCTAAGGCTCTTTGGAGAGCTTTCTCCCAAACACCTAAACCCATGAATGCCGTAACCTCCACCTTTCTCCTACCCACTTTATTTGGGGCTAATCCTAAACCAGTTGCTTGTAGCAGAGTTTTACTGTGCAGCCTTCTTCCAAAACAAGAAGAAAAAGTGCACTGCTTTGTTAAGCCAAGCAAAGGTGTTGTATTCTCACAGAGATCAAACCACGCGGGAAGTAGCAGAAGCATACTTCATCGCAACGGAGCAACGGGGCTGCGATAGCAAACCTTCGGTTGCTTTAAGTGATAACGAGATCACGTTTCTTGGCAGATTTTGGGCTTCGGGCGCACGCTAGTTTTATCATTGTCATAGTTTTGTTTGTTCAGTTTTGTTCTCATGTATTATGCTTTCCTTATATACCCAGCTTTTCGCAATAAAGCCTTAGTTGTGAGTTCAGCGCTTGTCCTGTCGTCGCCTTTACTCTTGTCTCTAGTCTTTTGTGCGCTGTTTTTCAACCATGAACCTATACCAACTCGCCCAACTCAACGTTCTACTAAATGCAGCCTTCATTATTCATTGAATTTTTTTTTTGAGAGGCCATGTGTCTGTGTGCTCTTTCGATTGCCCGTGTTAGGCACTATCTTTTGAAAGCCACTAGGGTTCCCCGGGGCAACGTTAGTCTGAGGAAGACTGCTGAGCTCTCTCAGAAAGCAGGAGCTGCAAGAAAAGCAGCCTGGTGGTCTTCACATGCCTGTCCCTGGCTGTTTGTGCGTGCAGTTGCTGACCCTCCATTACGAGCGGTGCAAGAGCTACTACAGTGCCAGTGGGGGCCAGGGGCCGTACGGGCAATCCTCGGAGGAAGAACGGCGCCTCACCATGCTGCTGTTCACCAACATCTTCGACTCCCTGTCCAAGATGGTCAGTCCTCTGGTCTCATTGTCGATGCTCTTGCTGCTATTCATTTGCGAACCCAGCTGCCAACCATTTCAGTTTGTTTTACTCGTGAAAAAAAAGGAACAGCAGTATGGTCCCGTTAACCCGGAACTTGAAGAACAGAACAGAAGTTCAAACCCCCCCCCCCCCCCCCAAAGATATGTGAGCATGTTGGATGTGTCAAAATATGTGTTACAAAAAAAAACACATGCGTCACAACCATATCGTTCAAGCGTCCACAAAAACATAAGACAAATAATCACACAGATTATTTGTCTTAAGTTTTTTTGGATGCTTGAATGATATGGTTATGATGCATGTTTTTTTTAGGGGCTGAAGAAGGTATATGAAGCAGTGTTTCTTCGAAATAAAAACCAGTTGTAAGTCAGCGCTTGTCTCTTGTCCCGGTGTTTTGCGCTGTTCCGTCATAAAAGTCTTATATAAATTTGACAGTAGCAGCGGTAGAGGTCCTTGGGTTTGCAAACCACTGGCCACTCGGTAGCAGTTGGTGATTCATTAAGTTTCCCATCGTTAATTGGAGATGTGCCACTACAGGAGTACGACCCTGAGCTGTTCAGCAAGGCCCTGCCCTGCCTGACGGCCATAGCGTGTGCCCTGCCCCCCGACTACTCCCTCACCGAGGGGCACGACGAGGACTGGTGCAAGCAGAGCACGGCCGCCTCGGGCCCCTACGTGCCCGAACCGGTCAACACCTCCGGGTGAGAGGAGACAGGCTTCTGGGGGAGAGAGGGACTTGCTCAGCCTAGCCTGTTACTGTGTGTTTTGTTACTGTGGGCATGTATTTGAACACTCAAAAAATAGTGTAGTGCCGAGCAACATGCAAAACATGATGCACTGGAAGAGTGTTGGTCAAATGTTTAGGGGAAGCCCCCAAGGTGGAGTAGATTTGTAATAAGGGAGTAATTACTCATTGGCATCCACCCAAGCGCAGCCATACGGCTACAAAGGAAAGCTACACAGCTTTCTCAGCAACTTCGTAGTTAAAGAAAAATTCGTCCTGGTCCCGGGTTCGAACCCGGGACCACCGCTTCACCGGAGCAGTCGCTCCAATGAGTAATTACTCCCTTATTACAAATTTACTCCACCTTGGGGGGCTTCCCTTAAACATTTGACCAACACTGTTCCCACTTCGAGTTATTGATCAATTCGCTCTCGCCCTACCATTAGCTTGCCGTCCCGGTTAGCTCAATTGGTAGAGCGGCTGCTCCGGTGAAGCGGTGGTGCCGGGTTCGAATTCCGGACCAGGACGAATTTTTCTTTAACTACGAAGTTTCTGAGAAACCTGTGTAGCTTTCCTTTGTAGCCGTATGGCTGCGCTTGGGTGGATGCCAATGAGTAATTACTCCCTTATTACTGGAAGAGTGTATCATGTAGTGTAGTCTGCTTTTCGACAGGACTGAGGTTATCGGACACGCGAGGGATAAGATAGAACGGAAAATTACCAAAGCCTTGGAAATCGCGAGATAAGCACCTGACAAATGTGGTAGCGATGCTTCAGTACACCTGTACCGCAAGGAGTTGGAGTTTCTTGGTTTCACGAGATGATTGGGGCTTTTGACTTTGTGGTTGGTGCGCATGCACTTAGTAGTTGAAGGAAGGAGGCGCTGGTGCAATAAACCAGTTGTTAGTTTACGTTTGTCCCGTGTGGTTCTTCTTCTCTCCTGTCCCGTACTTTTGCGCAGCTGTTCTTTGTTCTCATAATGATACACTGTCGTCCATTCTCGGTGCATTGGAGCCAAAAGCTGCCATGTTCTTCTTCTTGTGCGTGCTATCTGTGTGGCTAAGGGGCAGGGTGGGTTTCAGCTGTGCCCAGAATCAAAGGGCGAAATTAGGGAAGACTGTGCTCTCAGTTCATTTGAGGAAGTAGTAAATTGTGTCCAAGTATAAACAACTGCATGTTTATGAGCTCGTAGAATTTAACAATGTTCAGATATTTGCAGAAAGAAAGCTGATTAGGTAAGACAGATTGTTGTTTGCACAACATATGTAAACAGTTGGCCTGGTAAGCTTTCAGGAGCACGAGCAAATCTGTCAATGGAGTTTACATTTTTGTGCCTTTTGTATAAGCTGCATTTTAATATATATGTAGCACCCCCCCCCCACCCTCCTCCTCCCAAGGTTTAGTCACATTTTGGAAAAGGAAATAATTATGGCTACCAGCAACAAATACCTGAGCAACATGACAAAACTTGTAGTGCCTGGAAGACAAAAACAGATATGAAGTAGACAATTATTTTCTATCTGGCTGTGTCTTCTTCCAAGCACTACGAGATTCATCATGATGAACTAATTTGCCAGATCAGCCGCCTGGCATGTTTGTGTGTTCATGCTGTGCAAAATGCTGGCTGCTGCCACGCAAGTGCTGAGAGGTGGCACATTCTCCGCCTTTGCTTTTCAGAATCCAGCTGAACCAGGACCTGAACAATATTGTCCAACGCTTCTCGGAGCACTTCCACGATGCCTGGGCAATGCGAAAGGTGACTTCTTGCACTGTTTTTTTTTTTGCACCTGTAATCAAAATTTTTTTGGTGAGAACACATTGCTGTTTCATGTTTCCAGCCTTTTGTGCTCCTTGTACAGGCTAGCTGGTGTGACGCAGCTAAGAGACACCATCACTGTGTGCTCTGCCTCGTGGGCTGTATCTCGTCACTATGTCTTGAATTGTCAGCGTCTGATTATTCATTTTTTTATGTGTGCAACAGCTCTCAAGCACACTGCATTTGAAGAAGGACACAGTAGTAGCATTGGTAGTTTTTCTTGACACTTGACTGTTTTGTCTCCAGCTGGAACGAGGTTGGCAGTATGGAGAGCGGTGGAATGATGAGGTCAAGACTCATCCAAGGCTGAAGCCTTACAACCTACTCACAGACTACGTATGTAACATTCCCTTCACTGATCTGTTGACCCTGGCGTTCAGTGTATTTTCCCTTCACTTACCATGCAGAAGGGCTGAAATGCTGAACACAACCGTTTTTTGGTAAAGTTTGTGGTACAGCATGATCCATCGTCTGAAATTTATGTGCTCTGCATCATATTACATTAGAACAAGTTTACAAACTAATTTTTTCAGTTGCATGTGTCTGTAATTTGCTAGTCAGGGACTTGGAGCTCCAAGTCTTCATCATTTAAATCCCATGCACACTCATGGGTCATTAATGTTTATGCACTTGTTCTTTCATTTGTGGCATATGCTGCTATACCATATTTGTTCGAATGTAATGTAAGTTTTTTTTTTTCTCTTAAAGTCTACCCTCGCATTATAATTTAATACCGTGGCACTGCCATAAAGCAATGCCACAGTGCAGCCATTTTGAACCATTTTGCAGCCATTTTGAGTTGTGAAACAGTCACAACTTGGTTTCAGATTCCACAGTTTTGCGGTGTTAAGTTGGCAACGTGAGTGCCATAGAAGCCAAATCAGATTCGATCCAAACTCAAAACATCGTTCTTTGTGTTCGTTGGGATCCTGGGGCTGTCGTATTGTGGTGTTGTGTTCTTTATATGTGGTGTCGTTTTCAGCTGTGACTGCTTGCTGCAGTAAATACGATATCAACGTGTGCTCAGTATGACGCTCGTTTTAAGAGCAAAGCAATCCTGATAGCTGGAGAGCTTGGAAATTCTGGGGCAGCTAGATGACTAGATATATACTGATCACATCTGGTAGGATCAATCTCTAACACCCCCGGGAAGAATCAAGCTGCCGTGTGCGTCGCTTATGTCCAAGTGCATGCCTGTTGCTGGGTGCAGCCTGCCTCCATTCAAGAAACGCTCCATACTGAATGACCTCAACAGCACTGAGGATGACATTGTTTGGGAGGTCGACGGGGAGAAGGAGCACTCAGTTCCCTAGAACGGTGCTTCTAAAAATAAGCATTTTGAAAAGAAGGCCAGTGTTGGTTGCAATGTCCATTAAAGGTCCGTTTGTGGTTTGATTTTTTTCCCACTGGGCAGCATATAAAGCCTTCCCTCGCATCACATTTGTGTCGGGTTACATTCGAGTAAATACGGTAATTGTTTACATCCATTCACCCTCATTTGGCATGTTGTTTTGCAACACTGACTCTTAGGCTGGAATTTATGTGGACCTAAATGGGACCCACAGAAGCTAAAAGTGAGCTATGGTAAAAGGCCCGGTTTGAGGTAGTGGAAACTTGTAAGGGCCAGCTGAAACTTGGCAGGTAACCATCGGCCACTTCATCTCGCTGATGGCAAAGTTGTTATTTCTCCTTGTGCAACCAGCCAAGCCGAAGCAATCAGTTAGCTAACTGCAAAATCCACTGTTCATATGTCTGTTGACAACACCAACAGTGTGCAGAGCTGGGTAAGTTGGCGAATCTCTTTCACGGTGCATGCAAGCACAGAAACCCGCTGTGTCCCCCTTTTTTTTCTGCCCCTTTGCGTACCAAAAAAGAACAGCAATTGCCCCACTGTTTTAGGAGAAAGAGCGCTACCGGGACCCCATCCGGGAGCTCCTCAAGGCCCTCCTGGCCTTCGGCTGGAAGCTGGAGCTGACTGATGCGTCACAGCACTCGAACGCCCCCATTGCGGCCGTGAGTTCCCATTTCCCATGCCTTGTTTGTGGCTGGTACGTTGTTCTATTGCCTAATTTCACTTGCATGCTTTTCTTCTCAGTAATGAATTTGCAGGGATCGCCTACGACCGCTGAATAATCTATCATTGAATTTCTTCTCTCACGCTGTTTTGTTGGTGCAGCAGGGGGGCTTCCTCGGTCATGACCGTGTTACGCAGGCAGTCATTTATTTCTTTATTTATTTATTTACCCTCAATGCCCACGAGGTGTTACAGAGGGGGTGGGTACAGGGGTTGAACAAAATTCCAACAAAACAATTTGAAAAAAAAAAAGAGATAAAGCACACGCGTACACGCACTCCTGCTTGGGCAGCACTGCTGCCTGCAGTATTTGGAAATAAATAAATACTGAAACATATGTTGCAGGGCTTAAGAAAAGAAACAAAATGCTCCAGACACAGCAAACAAGCGATAAGAGAAAACACGAAATAAGCAGGCTAGACAGTCAAAAAAATTTTCAGCGCTTCTTTGAATGCCACAGGATCTTGAATATAGGCAGTGGAGGGGGGAAGGTGGTTCCAGTCCCTTATAGTTTTTGGCAAGCAAGAGTCAGAAAAACAGATTTGTATGGCAGTGTGGGGCGCGAACTTTATGTGTGTGATCGACATGCGTTGATAGGTAAGTAGGTTTCAGAAAACAGTTCACTTTTTAGTAAAGGGTTATTGAAATGAATTTTATGAAACAGCCACAAACGGGAGATCTTCCTTCGAATGTGCAAGTTCGGTAGACCTTTTGCTCTCTCCTTTGCAGCAAGCCCAGTCACCCATGGCGTACATGCCGACGCCTGTGGACATGTCAACCCTGACGCTCAACAAGGACATGATGGTGAGTCCTGGCAGCCAGTGGTGGGACCAGGTCAGCTCTACGTTTCCTTCCTCTGCAGACCATGGCGGAGAGGCTCGCGGAGAACACGCACGACATCTGGGCCAAGAAGATGAAGGAAGAGCTGGACGCTGTGGGCACGTAGCTTTTTCCCAAGCACTTTCTGCGGTATTCATTGCGATGGAGGGGGGGGACCGTGACCTCTTGACACCTGCCCACAGGTGGTGGCATACATGCCCAGCTGGTCCCCTACGACCTGCTGACCGACCGCGAGAAGTACAAGAACCGGGACCGGGCCCAGGAGTTCCTCAAGTTCCTCCAGTACGAGGGCTACCGTGTCTCGAGGCAAGCGACTCTCTCTTTTGAGAGGTTGTCTCTTGCACACGTTGATTTGCCATTATGAATATGTTTCCTCCGTATTGCTACATTTTCATGTAGTATTGAAGATTATTCTATGACTACAGTTTATGCACAGTAGTGCCTCATTAATATGAACGCTTTGGTTCCTGGAGCAAAAAGTGTCCATAAAGCGAGTCGCCGGTAATAACGAATCGTAAAGAAAGAGAAAAAAATGTTCTAAAAAAAAGGATTTATGATTTATTTATTTATTTATTTCGTTACTATCAGGGCTGTTGAGGCGTTACAGATAGGAGTGGTATGTATAATTATACAAATAAAATACAATAAGGAGAGTAGTTAACATAGGTGATGAAGAAGAGCAGATCTAAAAACTTCTGGTTCATAGATGGAGACGATGCTGGCGGGCAGGTGGTTCCAGTCTGAGCTGGTCTTGGGCAGGAAAGAATAAAAATACTGGTTAGTTCTGCAACTTGGAACACTCACTTTGAGTCGGTGATCAATGCGAGATGATACATAACTTGGAACAGCGAAAAGACTTTGTTTTAGCGATTGATTTGTGTAGTATATTTTCTTTGGAAAGTGAAAAGTCTAGAAAGATGACGCCGCAGTGAAGGATCTGGAAGGTCTAGAGTTCTCTTCACAGTCTGCTTCTCTGTATATTGCCAGGCAGTGAAGTGGAAATCGGGCAATAAGGGGAACTGAAGGTGATTCTGTGGGTCTTGATTTCCTTTAAAATTATGTGGGGCAGGCTTCAGCCCATTTGTAGCACCTAGTGATCCATGAGGCACGTTACGGCACCTCTTGGTGTGACGAAGCATCTCCTACGGCGGCTGTTCACGTCCCAATAACTCTGAACTCACTCGGCTGGCAGCTGTTGAATATGGTTTTCAACGTAGTGCACAGAAAGAATTTTTTTCACAGCCATTCATGTAGTGTGGCAAATGGTAAGGCGCATTGACCAGGTGCCTTGCTGCGATAAAACATGAAACAACATGCACGTGCACACGCACCTACAAAAAGGGTGTTATTACGGCATTTCCACTTTTGCATTGTCTTTCACTGGTGTTCTTCACTCGCAATACAAGGGCCGGAACATGTGGGATTTGGGATTGGTTCCCTCCCTTGTCCGTACTGATGGGACAAAAATACACGGGTCCCATCGGGCTTCGTACATTTTCACCCTGTCCATTGTCCAGACAGCGAGTTTTCATATTAAAGAGGCGTAAATATATTTTAAAAGTTTGGTCCCTGGAAAAGCTGTTTATAATTCGAGTCGTCCATATTAACGAGGGTCGCAACAATGGGGCACAACTGTACCGGGTGTCCCAGCTAAATGTAACCAAGTTTTTAAAAAACATGAAATGCCCTAGCCACATGAAACCGACTAAGGGTTCTTTAGAGTCATGTGGCCTAGCTAGTCTGCAATATTTTTTTCGTTCCTAAAACTAATTAATTAGTTTAGCCTAATTAGCTAACTTTTAAATGATTGTCTTCAGGAACGAAGTGTCAATGGAAAAGTTGTGGATCATTTTGAAAAACATCTGACTGAAACGCTTGCACCAGGCTACCGTTTGCGTAAAGTAGTTTTTTTTTTACCAGGCTTAAACCATAACTCGCGCGATAAAACAAAGCTTCCACATGACGGCGGTGCTACTTAATGTCCCAAGACGCATCTTGGAGAAAAAAAATCATTTTTTTCTGAAGTGCTGTTCCTGATCAGCCTTTGCATGCACTTTGGGGCAGAGATGTGAGTCGGCAGCTGGTCACTTGATTACTTTCTTTTAAGGCCAATAAATAAAGCTACGTAATTTGTGCCTTGGTCGAAATAGCACTGCTTGGTGTTTTTTTTAGATGATCTAAAACTTTTTCATTGACAATATGTTGCTCAAGTCAGTAGTAATGAAAAAATTAGCTTATGTTTAACAAAATAATTCACTTTGAAGAATGAAAAAAATTCCACACACTAGCCCACGCGACTCGAACAACCCTCAGTTGGTTTCACTGGGCTAGGACATTTCGCCTTTTTTTAAAAGCGCCACCGTGGTGGCTCAGTGGTTATGGCACTCAGCTGTTGACCCAAAAGACGTGGGTTCAATGCCGGCCTCAGCGGTTGAGTTTAGATCGAGGCGGAATTCTAGAGGCCGGTGTACTGTGCGATGTGGTTGCATGTCCTACGGTGTCCCTGATAGCCTGAGTCGCTTTTGGGATGTTGAAGCCCCATAAACTAAACCATTTTCTTTAAAAGCTTGGTTACATTTAGCTGGGACACGTGGTATGTAGGCTGTAATTCAGGATTTTTGATTATTTTCGCTCCTCTGTTTGGTAATTTGTTAGTTATGGCATGTGTGCAGGATTCTTGCTCATTTTTGATATATATTCTCTTTACTGTTGCCTGCTGCTTTGGTAGATCTGGCATACCGCCTTTCCAGCTAGTGTTAATTGAGGGACCCATTGCAGTCTGTGTTCCTAGTCTATGGGTGATATATATGTAATAAACAGTAGATTGATGAAATAATATAGTGAAGTAGAATCTCAATCATACTAACCTCACGGGGGTCTCAAAGAATACTATTCGTATCATCCGAAATTTTTGCCATCCAAACCAAATAAAATTTGTATTTGGAGTTTACATAGATCTGTTTTTGGCTGACGGGGTTTACTTACGGCTGTGCACTGCTGCTGACTCGCGGCGCGCATCGCATGACTGGTGACCCCAGTGTCGGCGATGTACAAGCACCTGTGCTCAAGGGTGTGGCCGCTGCTTGCGGGTTCGTATCATCCGCACCAGGGCGGGGGATTGTAGAGAACATAACATCCAAATGTCTGCTCATAGCACACAACACACTCTGGCCAGGGCATTTTAGAAATTCGCATCAACTGGGATCATGCCATCAAGTTTCTACTGTGCTGGTTGTTTTAGCAAAGGTGAGCCAGAAGTTATTTAAATAGGCTTTTCAAGATTTCGAGACAGTTTCTGCGACCTAGTAATACCAGTGATGGCAGACATCCGAAAACAGGTTACTCTTGTTAACTAATAAGCTGGCTGACTAATTTCCAACCGTTAACTTTAACTATTACAGTTAAATGGCAGCGTGATCACGTGATCAAAGACGGCTGCCTGGCTCTGTAAATTGTCTATAGCCTGTCACATGGAAGCGCCATTTTGCAGACGACGTTAGCTTGGTATGGAATAAATCGACGCTGGTGCTTCCTGTTGCACTCTGTGCTTTGAGCCACATCAGCATTGCCCTGCTTACGTAGGGCGGCTAGCTTGTTTGGTGCAGAGAACAGGACTTGTATTCCCACCTTTCCTGCTGTCTTTTTGAGTCTGTGAGATGAGCCGTGCACATAGGGAATGACAACGGTTCCTACTCGGTCAAACTCGGGCTGCTTTTTGCTGCAGCGCCCATGAACCTCCCTTAACAGTTTTTCTGCCAGACTACACTGGAGGCCTCTTGGAAATCCCACAGAAATCAGTCTGCTCATTTGCAAGCTGAAGCTAGGATTCACCTGATGCGGGCATGATCTGTACAGAGCATTCTTCAATGCAGCATTGGCTGTGCCTCACTTCCCAGCTTGGAGTGGGCAGAAGAGAACGGGGGTAGGGTTTTTGTGAATGGGGCGTGTACCACCAGCAGATGTGGTCTTCACTTATCGCAACCATCAAGTCGAGCAAGCGAAGCTGATTATCCACAGGAAGTTTGATCGTCATTGTGAGGCCTTCAAGGCAGGAGGGGAAAACTGAAAGAGCCCGGCGTTGCTAGGTGGGCTCTTGAAAATGATGAGGTAGTCACCAACATACCGAAATATTTTGCACGCTGCTGAATTTTGCTGGCTGGTGTTCAGATCCCTACCATACCGGGCTATATGCAAGTTGCTAAGTGCAGGTGTGAGGCAGGATTTGATACACACACCGTCCTTTTGTTTCTACGTTTGGCCTTCGAAGTTAACCAGGGAAGTTAGAAGAATAATAGCTCTAGGAAATGGCTCACACCTGTTCCGCAGGTGTTCTGGAACCTTACAGCTTCGTAGTTGTCTGTGCTGTTGCTGACCACTTGGAGTAGCGTAGCATGTGGTAGAGGTCCTTGATGTCTATCGAAAAGGCACTCCTGCCAACGGGGCGGACTTGTTGCAGGTGCTCCGTTACTGCCACGGAATTTCTCACGACCTAGGGGTCTTCAGTCTCGGAGAGACTTTTGCCATGTGTTCCGCTCGCCACGGATGATGCTCAGTTGTCTTTTCTCCCCCCGGAGCAGCAAGGCCTTGCGGCGTCGGGAGCGTGGTGGGGCGCCCAGTGAGGAGCCCCAGGCCCCCGGCCAGGGCCAAGGGGTGGGGGGCCAGGAGCGGCGCTTTGCCAGCTCCCTGCTGGAGAAGCTGCTGCAGTACCTGGACATGGCCGCCATCAACCTCAAGGTCCTGCGACCCAGTGTGCCCTTCAGCCGCCGGACAAGCTTCAAGACCTCCTCCCGGGACGTCAAGTTCTTCAGCAAGGTCGGTCTTCTCTGGAAAGGGGGAACTGCGGCACATAGTTCAGCTACTGGGTACACAGTTGTGTCCGCTGCCAGCTGTGTTTGGGAGTGGTTTGTTTGCTGCAGGAAAATTTATTTTCATCATCATCATTATTTATTGCACCCTTAAAGATCCCGTCTGGGACATTACATAAGGGGAGGGGGGGAAAGACAGTGGTGTGAAACGGTCATACAAAGGCATGTAAACATAAAAAAGCATAACAAGAATAACAAGTGTGATGTGAAATTAACGTCAGGTAATTCAAATAGTGCAGGATATATAAGGCAAAGCAGTAGTATATAAAATTAAACATTAAAATGTGCGGAAATTAAATAAGTAAGAAAACACTTGTGGGGGATATCGCAATGACACAAGCAGTTCAAATTGCAGGCAGGGCATCGCGAGGGAAGTAGCTATAGTTGGTTCAAGTGGTCTGTTGTTAGCTGCCTAAATCTGGTGGGATTAGTTTCTATTTTACTTTATTTTACTTTATTTTACTTTTTATTTTATTTTACTGTGGTTCTTCTTGCGTTCCATTCTTGTATTTGCAGGTAAATGCAGTACAGGTGAGTCTACCTATAATGGTCGTAGTAGTTATAACAAACGGTCGTTTATTACAAGCAAAGCGTCAAAATATGTATTAGAGCTCTGGTACCCCTTCTCAGATAAAACGAACAACCGTGGCAGCACCATTCAGTTATAACCAACTAGGAGGCACCATAAACTCACCCCTGCTGCCAAAAAACATGCCTTTCCCGTCAGCGCAGAGACCAAATAATGTCTCTCTGCTCCCATGATCCCTATAAATAGTGTGCTGACCTGCAAAAAACAACAGAAAGGACAGCGTTGAAATCGCAGTTAACTGCCAGCCAAGCATGGCTCGACAGGCTAAAAGGTCAGTTGGTGCATTCGTGTGTGCCGGTTGGGTAAAGCGTCCAAACTGGAAGCAGAAGAGGGGCAGTGTTGAAAGCCAAACAACTGCACATGGCCAGTGATTAAGCAAAGACAGTGATTCGAGACATTTGAATATCAGTAAAAAAAAAAAAACACTCCTGTTCCATCTGGTCACATGGCTTGCATCGCCTGTACAATTCAAGCTCCACCTTCCCCTCTGCTGAGAAGTGCAGGCAGCACACAGACGGCTTCGTTTCTGAGTCCTTACAAATTTATAGACGTATGAAGATGAAGATGCTGACCTATTGTAATCAATTGCTGTGAAAAGTTCAGTCACTCTATACGCAGCAAAGGTCTTGGCCAGCAGCACATGACCGTTGCCGAGAGCTTAGAAAGCGGCCAGAATAGAAGGAGTCTGCTTAAAGAAATAAATGGCGCTTTTGTCTGAGTGTGTTTTCTGGCTGTACTAGGGCAAGTCCACTTACTACGAACTTCAGATACAGTGAATGCAATCAGTGGGACTGGCAGGTTCGTTATAAGTGGGCTCGACTGTAATCGATATTTCTCAAAACACGGGACAGGGGTGCTCTTGAACACGGCAAGCGTGCGGCGGGCAGGAAATTCGACGTGGTCAACAAGCGCATCTGACGATGGTGCAGCCAGAAGGATGCATTGAGGAACGCATGCTGCAAAAAGTGCGCTTTCCAAGCCAAGCCGTGCAAGTTTTCCGAACTGGAAGAAGAGCTGCTCTGCTATGTGATGGAATTGCGGAACAGGGGCTAAGCGTTGACAGCAGTCGTGCTGCACGGCTTCTTGCAAGTTTCCATACTAAAGAGGCGTAAATAGATTTTAAAAGTTTGGTCCCTGGAAAAACTGTCCATAATTCGAGTCCATATTAACAAGGGTCGTAAGAATGGGTCACAACTCTAATTGCATATTGAAGTTCGACTGTTGTTAGCTTTCTTGCACCCGTACAGACTACTTTGATGGAATAACATTCTGCTAGAGAAATGGCAAGCATCACTTTTAAGGGTTAACAGCTCAGAAGTAGACCTGGGGGGTTGTGTGCTCATCAGCTAACATTCTTTCTCACTCTGGAGCAGACTCTCAGGGAAACTGAGAGAGGCAATACCCTGTCCACTGCGGGGGCCTTCGTGGATTGAGGCTTGGGCAGGTTAGTACAGCCCATGATGAGAGAATAAGCAGCACAAAGAAAGGTTCTCTTTTTTCCAGTGGCAGACAGCAGACCTCACTAAAAATATTCACCCACTGTGGTGGTTGTGGCATTCGGCTGCTGATCGCAAGGTGATGGGTTCAATCCTGGCCATGGCAGCCGCATTTCGATGGAGGTGAAATGCAAAAGCACCCATGTACTGAAAGTTTTGGGACAGAGGGAAGTGTTCGATGCAGTGAAAATTATTCAGGGCTCCACTGTGGCAGGCATCATACCCTGCAGTGCTGCTGTGGTACGCCTAATGTAATGATGAGATGTGAGCAGACCAAAACTGAATATTAAGAAGACTTCCGTCCTGTCTCTAACTAGGAAATGCGACACAGTTACGTTTGATTACACATTTTTGGCAGGTCAAATTTCTCGCGTGGCCCATGTACGAGACCTTGGTGTTGTTGTTGATTCAAAGCTTGATTTTAGACTGCATGTAAATTCAATTGTGTTACGCGCATTGAGGCATCTCTAGACTAGCAAAAAAATTTCGACGGCACGAATGTCTACGCACTCTATACTGTGCCCTTGTGAGACCGCGTTTTGAGTTCGCGTCAGTAGCCTGGAATAGCGTATCTGTCGCCTATTGCACAAAAATTGAAAATGTCCAGCGTAAGTTCATACACATCTATTATGACAGATATATTGGTCGCTGTCGCTTCTACGACTATGATTCTCTCTTGGCAGACCTCAATATGTGTATCCTTGGCGACAGGCGACGCATACGTGACGTGCAGTTTCTGCAAAAAGTCGTGCGCGGTTTCATTAACTGTGGGACCTTACTGATGTCGCTGAATTTTCGTGTGCCGCATACATTTTATCCCGATTTGCACGCCATCTGTCCAATGACACGTTCACAAATCTTGTATAACAAAACGTTTATTGACACGGACATATTTGCCTAATTGTTGTTTTCATGCCTGCTTTTGAATGTTTTCAAGTGGTCATTCTGATGTATCTGACCCAGTGTGCGCTCGTTTAGGCCACTTGGCTGTTGAGGCACACTCAAATAAACACATCTATCTATCTGTCTCTATCTAAAGTGAAGATAATTGTATGCCAGGTTACTGTTCCTAGTCGATTGTAGATGCTGTTCTCACTCGTTTTTGTTTCCTCCCCCCAGGTGGTGCTGCCCCTGATGGAGAAGGTGTTTGTGGCCCACCGGGCCTTCTTCCTCATGTCACCGACTGCCACCTCCACGGTGGGCACTGCCACCATACGCGAGAAGGAGATGGTCGCAAGGTGGGTGTGGGCTGGGCAGGACAACAGTGTTCACTCGGAACGAGGACAACCTAAGTACAGGGCACATGCGACTACTACAGAGAGTTGAGATTCTCTGCCAGCTTTGAATTGCATCTTTAAGGAACGAAACAGCGCAACCAAAACGAAGGACCAAGAAAAAGAGAGACACGAACACGCGCTGACTTACAACTGACTGTTTTAATCGGAAAACCACATATAAATAATCTCTAATTCTTTGCGAGGCTCCTGTTCGTCAAAACTGGCTGCACATTGCAAATCCTGCCTATGCACTCCGTACTTTGACAACACTGTTGTGGTGTATCGCCATAGAGAGCAACTGGTATGGGAAGTAGTAGAGGCGTACCATATCTGCACAGAAGTTGACTCATGTGTGAGCAGCACTTAGATGGCCTTGTCTGAGCGCGAGATATATCTGTTGGAAAAGCGTGGGAGCCTGTAGGCGTACTTTTCGGCAATGGTTATTTCCCTTCTTTTTATGTTAGTAGTTTGCGATGACGACGTGAGGCTGTGACGCAGCAAATAGAGATTATTTATGTGTGGTTTTCCGATTAAAACAGTCAGTTGTAAGTCAGCGCGTGTTCGTGTCTCTCTTTTTCTTGATCCTTCGTTTTAGTTGTGCTGTTTCGTTCCTTAAAGATGCAATACCAACTCGCCCACTATGCTATGTTGCTACAAGTTATTTGAATTGGAGACGTGGGTGATGTGTGGAATTTTCTGCTGGATGTTTCATTTGTCAGGCAATGAGGCTGACTTGGTCTGAGATTACACAACTTTGCTGTTCTTTTTTTTTTTTTGATGCGATACTCTAGCATGCATTCCCAATAAGCTACACTGGGTGGGGCATGGGTGGGCACTGAATTTATCTGCTTTCCACCCCTTCTTGTTGTCACTTGAGTGGTGCATTAGGCTTTTTGATTTTGCTTTCTTTTGTGTTGTTAAGCGGGGACACAGCAAATAAAAGTCTTTCAGAATCTTAATTCATCTTTTTTGTAATCCTGTGCACTTCATCTGTCTTGTAGCAAAAAATTTCAGCAAAATATGCACTAGAAGTTTAGAAAAAAGAGTGTCTTCTTTATGAGCAGTCATCGGAAATTGTCAGCAATTTGCGCTTCTGGTGGTCGCGAAGCGTCACGGATTTCGCGGCTTCCGTCAGTGGAGCATTGCCATCTTTGCATTGCTGTAAACAGTGGAGATCAGAGCTTTCACTGGTTGTGCTGTCGTTTCTCTCTGACCAAAATCAAGAGGAAACGAGGCGATAAATGAGGCAAATGAGAAAAAAACAAACCGCAAGGTCGATTTTCTCATCTTTCACTTTTTCTGCAATTAATCAGAATTTCATAACAAATGGGCGTAGAATGATTCTGTTCTTGCGTATAAATTCTGAGATATTAAAGAGTGCAGTAGAGTTTCTTTCTTTCTATCCATACCTGCCATACTTTTTAAAGTTTTTTTTTTTTTGCAGGAATTGCTTTGATGTAAATATGCATGCTGGAGTTTGACTTTTGTTTCCATGAGTAAAGGCTTTTAAAGAAAGAACTGCAATAGAATGTTGGTGATACAAATCTCACGGGGCCACGCAAAACGCTCATATCATCGGAAATTTCGCACCATCCGAAATATGCAGAAGCATGGGAATCTGTTTGTGGGTGAGGGGATTTATCTGCAGCCATGCGGCCACAGCTGACTAGTCGTGATACATACAGTGATAGTATAAGGGCGATGCATCACCGCTCACTGCTACTTACTACCGCACGACTAGCAGTCGCGGTGAATGTCACTAAGATTCTACTGTATTAGGTAGCTTTATGAACATGGCGGCATAAAAAATCTTTTGCTTTTTCTGCTTATAATTATTTAATGCCTCGAGGACGACTTTAAGGGGGGATCTATTGTAATTGTTACGCAACAATAACAGCAAGCTTACCATAAAAAATTGCACATGTGCACTAGGTATATGCAAGTAGTGAATTTTAGTTTGGAGCAAATACAAAGTGAATACTTATTTTGTTCGAGTAATTTCAAAGTGAGACAGGCAAAAATGTTTTATGTACATTAAATTCTATGCCACAAAGTTCACACTAATCGTGGATAACAATAACTGATTTCTGTAGACATTGTGATCGTTTTGGGAAACTATTTTTCTAAAAATAACACTGTCATCCGCAAATAAATTAACATGGACATTATCAGAAATTTCGTCTACTATATCATTAGTATAGATTAGAAATAGAATTGGTCCTAATACACTGTCTTGCGTTACACCTGAAGTTACCTAACAAATCATGGAAGAACATTTGTTAATTTCTGTGAATTGTTGTCTGTGACGGAGATAGGCCTGGATCCGTGATATATTAGTAGGAAGGCCAATGTCTTCCAACTTATGGAGTAATTTTTCATGGGGAACCTTATCAAGTGGTTTACAAAAATCAAAAAGACCATGTTGACTTGTCTGGACGAGTCAGCACCTCAGAGATTTCACAGCAGCTGACACGAGCTGAGTTCGAGTCCATAATTCCTTTCTAAACCTATGCTGTAATGGAGAGAGAAGTCTTACAGTCTGTCAAAAAATGACGAATAAAGCCTGTAACAATATGCTCTAATAATTTACTGCAAGTGCTCATAATAGAAATAGGATGATAACTGGATACGGTCATCATCATCGTCAGCCAGACTATGCCCACTGCAGGGCAAAGGCCTCTCCCCTGTCTCTTCAATTAAGGGGGGACCCTGGTCTTGAAAAAAAAATATTAATCTAGATATAATAATGAAATTTTCAGGCCACATGTATTTTTGTGTGCTGATTTTAGATATGTCATTTAATTTTGTGTAAAACAATTCCTTGAGCACTTGTGCAATTTTTATGCAAGTCTTTTGGAGAGAGCATATAAGAAAATTTGCTGCAGGAAACTCACTGAAATGTGTGCCATTGGGCTCTTTTGACAAAAAGGTATGCAATATGGGTAAAAGTATCATCCTGGCTATCATAGAACTTGAGTTACAGGGTACTGAAGCTGCCACTTCACAAACAGGAATACACACTTTTCTTCTTATTTCTGAAGCGACAACTTCAAAACTCTATAACTCAAGTTCTATGATAGCCAGGATGATAATTTTACCCTTATTGCATTCCTTGGTGTCAAGAGAACCCAGTGGCATGCGTTTCAGCGAGTTTCCTGCAGCAAATTTTCTGCAAAACTTTTCCCAAAATACTTGCATAAAAATTGCACAAGTGCTCAAGGAATTGTTTTGCACGAAATTAAATGACATATCCAGAATCAGCGCACAAAACTACATGTGGCCTGGAAATTTCATAACTGTGACTTCATTAATAAAAATTTTTTTTTCAAAGACCAGGGTCCCCCCTTAACCCTGTCTTTTGCCAGTTGCAGCCACCGTATCCCCGCAAACTTCTTAATCTCATCCATCCACCTAACTTTCTGCCGCCCCCTGCTACGTTTGCCTTCTCTTGGGATCCACTCTGTTACCCTTAAGGACCAGCGGTTATCTTGCCTTCGCATTACATGCCCTGCCCAAGCCCATTTCTTCCTCTTGATTTCATCTAAGATGTCATTAACCCCCGTTTGTTCCCTCACCCACTCCGCCTGCTACTCCGCCTGCCTGAGAAAAGTATACAACAGCTGTATCCTGCCGGTACTCACCTATGGGGCAGAAACATGGAGGCTAACAAAGAGGGTTCAGCTTAAGTCGAGGACAACGCAGCCAGCTATGGAAAGAAAAATGATAGGTGTAACGTTAAGAGATCGGAAGAGGGCGGAGTGGGTGAGAGAACAAACGCGCGTTAGTGACATCCTAGTTGAAATCAAGAGGAAGAAGTGGGCTTGGGCAGGGCATGTAATGCGAAGGCAAGATAACCGCTGGTCCTTAAGGGTAACGGAGTGGATTCCAAGAGAAAGCAAACGTAGCAGGGGGTGGCAGAAATTTAGGTGGGCGGATGAGATTAAGAAGTTTGCGGGGATGCAGTGGCTGCAACTGGCGAAGGACAGGGTTAATTGGAGAGGCCTTTGCCCTGCAGTGGGTGTAGTCAGGCTGATGATGATGAGGATGATGATGAATCTTTATTTCATGTATTGCGATACTGAAAACCAGCGTGAAAGATGACGGACAAAAAGAGGTGAGACAAACACAGCACTGTGTTTGTGTCTCCTCTTTTCGTCTGTCATCTTTCGCGCTGTTCTTCTATGTATATGGCAATTCACAGCCAACTTGCCCAGCTTTCCGTACTCGTGTATTACCTGCTTAGATTGACCTAAAAAGCTCCAAAACTTTTGTGGAGCGTATTAAATAAAATAAGTAAGACTGTGTCTGAAGACCTTGTCTCGGGCTGCTTTAACTTAGGTCACTTATTCAGTTTTCAATTTTTTGAGACATGTTTCTTTGGGACGTGTTCACAAAATTTTGCATAATTTTCCACCTCCTTTTTGAAGCCGTAATTTAAAGAAGAGTCTCTCCTTCCCTACCTGTGTTCTTTTTGCAGTCACACAGGTTCTTTACCACCCATCTCCTGTCTTTATCACTGCATTTAAAAGATGCTTAAGGGGGGATGAGGGTCTTAAAACTGACCTTTATATTTGTGGCTAGAATTTGATGAGATTTTGCACACAGATGTGTTTTTCTCTTCTGATTTTAAAATGTAGTCATAATTGAGCTAGTGGTCTTAGATCAAAAGTTATCTTAAATTCTAGAGTGTAATTAGGTAATTTCTTACGCAGCTTTAATGAACTTTCTCATTGCATTTTGTTGCTTTTAATTGCATGAATTGATAGCCAGCAAATTCCCATACCCAATGACATTCTTAGTTTTTGTTTATGCCATATATAAATAGCAATTTACAATTAGCTTAACGAGTTGCAGTGTAAAATAGTGCAACCTTTTACTCCCGGCACAGTATATCAGGATGACATAGAGGAAAACGAAGAATGTCACCGGGTATGGGAACTCTCTGGCTGTCAGTTCATGTAAATAAGAGCAACAAAATGCAATGAGAAAGTTCATTAAAGTCTACGTAAGAAATTACCTAATTACATTCTAGACTTTTCAAGATCTAAGACCACCCGCTCAATTGTGACTACATACTTGGAATCAGAAGAGAAAAATGCATCTGTGTGCAACATTTCATGAGATTCTAGCCGTAAATAAACAAAATGGCTGTGGCTTAGCTTGGTTAAGCCCGGTAATTGCGAAAGCAATACCCCTAGCTACGCCATGGTTCAGCTGGTAGTGTAGCTGGTGGTGGTGCTTGCGGTTAGACTTGTGGTGATGCATCGGTTATACAATCCAATCCAATCTGATCCAATCCGATCCAATCCATTTCATTCCAATCTAATCCAATCCAATCCAATATGCTAATCCAATCCAAACCCCCAACCCAAATTAATCCCCAATCCAATTAATCCAAACCCCCAATCCAATCCAATCCAATCCAGTGTGCTAATATGGTAGCTACCGGCCTTGCTACGCGATGGGCTGAAAGTGCAACTAGTATTGCTTTCGCAATAAAAGTTCGTTTTAAGACCCTCGTTTAAGTGCCTTCCCTCAGGGGAACGTGCAGTGAGCAGCAGCATGCTGTGTCCCTGATTGTCCTCCCTTCTCCTCCTCCCGTGCAGCCTGTTCTGCAAGCTGGGCGGCCTCCTCAGGGCCAAGTTCAGTGTGTTTGGCAACGAGTGCAAGCTGGCCGTCTCCTGCCTGCAGGTGCTCATTCGGGCCACCGACGCCAAGTGAGGGGCCCCTCTGCACACACTCCTCCTGCACTGCGGCCTCCCTCGTAGACCGAGTCCCCTTGGGACATTAGACCTATCCACCATATAGCAATCTCGTGCAAGGGCCACACCCATGTGTGGGCCACATCCCCTGTTCTGGACTCGATAATTGAGAGAAAAAATATGGCTTTACGTTTTTCCTCAATTCGTGTATGGGCCGCACCTTCAAAATTTACTCTCAGATTATATATGAAAAAAAAAAAAGAAAACACGGCCCTCAGACAAGTTTGAAGCCATCCTCATGTCAGGTGCACATTTGCATTATGGGTGCTGGCAGGGCTGTTGCTGGTAGGGCACGTGCTGAACATGAAAGAAGACTTTTGTGGTCACGGAACGAGGAAGGAATATAAATGAAATGTGATGATGATGTGCAATCACACCTTCTTGTTAATTACAGCTTCTTCAGGACACAGTGGCTTTTTCGTTAGTGGCCTGCCCAGTGCTAGTACATGAAAAGGAAAGGAGGGTGTCCCTCTCTCCACCTTCTCTTCGTCTCCACTTTGCCAACTATGGCAGGAGGGGGGCTGCTTCAACTGCAGCGGCTTTTTCCCTATGAGATTGTAGTGCACTAAACAGCTTTTTTCTGTGTTGAACCACATCTAGTAGTGCTACAACTTGTAGGATGGGCTCAACAGTTTGAGAAGCAGCAAAGGTCTTCAGAATCTGTTGCATGTAAGCTGGTTGTTCACTGTGATGGAGAGTGCGTGTGTAAGAACCTGCTGCAATATTCTATTTTGCTCCCCCTCCCCCTGGCCTTTAGGGAACGTAATTAAAAAATAAGTAAAAGAATGTGGTGACCTGAGTCTGACCCTACTGCTTTGCAGCAGTGGTAGCACATGCCTGTGGAAGAAAAGCAGGCAGGTGCACCTGACCAGCACCGATTCAAACAGTGCACCTGGCAGCATCTTTGACCCATCCCAGAATGTGCGATAATAAACCCAATCTGAAAAGCGGGCCTTTAAAGGTGCTACCACTGCAGAGCACCCTATGTGTCATAGGTATACGATTGCCAGTTTTTTCTGTCTCGCTTTGATTTCTCCAGTGCCATGTTCACAAACAGCATCTCAAATCTAAGCACTGTTACACTTTCAGAGGAATTTTTCTCATTTCCTCGTACTGCTGTGTTGTCGTCATTCGCACATGTCTTCTGTCATGCCAGGCGGGGTTTTAATCAAAATCCTGTAGAAGCAAACATTGGTATTGCAGTTAGGAAGTGAAAAACCTTTTTCTTTATGGGAGGTCGAAAGGCTTACGTTCCATCACCATGAAACAAAATGTAGGAAGGGTTCATTAATGCTCCAGCATCTGGTCAAAACAACCTGCGCAGTTTCCCTAAGACTGGGCCCTCTCTTATTTGCATGTCATTTTATGGTGGCAGTACTTTGAAGCAGGGGACACATTCAGCTAACTGGCAGAGAAATGCCTCAGCCCTAGCGTTGACAACTTTCGCCTGCTGTACTCACTGAGTCAAATTTACCAACTCATTTGGGGCCTCTGTTCGTGACACACAGTATGTAGGAGTGAATTAGTAGCAGAGGAGTAACATAGTGCCTTACATTCTGGTTTTAGCATCAGAAAGTTGCAGTTTTTCACAGAATGCTGTTGCAGTTTCTCCTATAGTTGGCAGTGCTTGCATTGAAGGTGAGTTCATGTGAGATTAACAGACGGGGTACTAAATGCGTGACCTCCAGTCTTCTCCGGTGCCATTTTGTCTTGAGTTACGATAGAGGAAGTTCAATTGAGAAGGGTTGTTTTGTAGGCCAGTTGATCATACATATTTCAAGAAATGCTTCGGCGCGGCAGACAAGGACAAAACGTAGAATAACACCACAGAGCGCCAACTAACAACTGATTTTATTGGAACCCGCGTCAACGAATATATGTTTTGCGCTCATCAACGACAAAAAAAAAAAAACAGATAACATGCAGTGAAGACAGCATTAGACACAAAATGATCAGCACCCATGGCACGTGTGGCACACGCGTACATTGTCATGCCCCAAATCTAATCATTCTGATAGGAATTCTATCTTGAGAAGCGTCACTGATGGATTGCTCACGCATGTGTTTGTCCCCGAACGAAGGATAACTTCTGCTTCAAAAATTTCTCTTTGAAGCTTGTCTTTTCTGCGGCCTAAAATAACTGTACCGCTGAAGAGCGGGAAACAGCCACATTCTTTGCAGTGCGCCGGCAGGTGCTCCCCAGTGCGGTTTTTCGCGGGTTCCAATAAAATCAGTTGTTAGTTGGCGCTCTGTGGTGTTATTCTACGTTTTGTCCTTGTCTGCCGCACCGAAGCATTTCTTGAAATAAGTTCAATTGCTTGTGTTTTTCAGCTCGCAAATTCACACTGGCTCTCTAAAAGTGCTGACTAAATCGGTGATTTTCAACATTTTTAAGGAATGTGCGGCCTTTTTCAAAAGTTTAGAGACGTCAGAGGCTTTTCTTCTGGCCCTGCTATGCACTGCCCGAGTTCCCTTGCAGGTAAGGCAGACACTTGTCCTTTCGCTAACCGCTCTGAAGGGTGGGGCATCCCCACTGCTTGACTCAGAGGCAAACCTCCACATCTCGCTATTTTCAGAAAGGGCTACACATGGAAAAGGGCTACACAACGTAGCAGGAGGCGGCAGAATATTAAGTTGGTGGATGAGGTTAACAAGTTTGCACGGTTAAACGGACATGGGCAAGGTTAATTGGAGAGATATTGGAAAGGCCTTTATCCTGCAGTGGGGATCATCAGCCTGATGGCGATCATGATGAGCAAGAAAGTCACCCACTCTGCCTGCTTTAGGTCGTCAGGGTACGGGTGGCTAAGAACCCAAGGTGAGATCAAAAGAGCTACTACTGGGCCTAGTTGGAAATACATACTTGAAGGAATTGGTGAGCGCTATAAAAACACGGAAAAGGGAGTGCTATAAAAACACGGAAAATGGAGTGCTATAAAAACACGGAAAAGGGAGCGCTATAAAAACACGGAAAGCGCTTCGTCCTGTGTGTTCGTCTCTTTTCCGTGTTTTTATAGCGCTCACCAATTCCTTCAAGTAAGAACCAAGGTGAGATGTTGCCATAATCGGTTGCGAGCAGCAATTTTTAAAAAATTATTTTTAGACTATAGGATTCATGCGTAGCATTTAAATTTGATTCTAATGCTAACAAAGACCACCTTTACAGATTTGCTTCTTTAGAATACTATCACCATCAAAATCACTTCATGGTCCATTTAACTGTGCCACAAGATATCTCATATACATGTTAATGAGTTTAGTTTATTGAGGCTTAACGTCCCAAAGCAACTCCAGCTATGAGGGACGCTGTAGTGGAGAAGTGCGGAAGTTTCGACCACCTGGCATTCTTTAATGTGCACTGACATTCTAGAACTTCACCTCCATCAAAATGTGACTGCCGCGGCCGGGATTGAACCCGCGTCTTAATGAGAAAGTTTTGCCGATATGGCATCTACGGTAGTCCAGGCTGCATCAGAGATTTGAGACTTAGAAATTCAGTATACAACAGGTGTATCTTACCGGTACTCACCTATGGGGCAGAAACGTGGAGGCTAACAAAGAGGGTTCAGCTTAAGTTAAGGACAACGCATCGAGCTATGGAAAAAAAAATGATAGGTGTAACGTTAAGAGATCGGAAGCGAGCAGAGTGGGTGAGAGAACAAACGCGCGTTAATGATCTCCTAGTCGAAATCAAGAAGAAGAAATGGGCTTGGGCAGGGCATGTAATGCGAAGGGAAGATAACCGCTGGTCCTTAAGGGTAACGGAGTGGATTCCAAGAGAAGGCAAACGTAGCAGGGGGCGGCAGAAAATTAGGTGGGCGGATGAGATTAAGAAATTTGCGGGAATACGGTGGCCGCGGCTGGCACAGGACAGGGTCATTTGGGGAGACATGGGAGAGGCCTTTGCCTTGCAGTGGGCGTAGTCAGCCTGATGATGATGATGATGATGATAATGAAATTCAGTGAGGGTTCACAAGAACTTGAGGCTCGTGAGTTCACAGACTTTGGTGCTGGTGTTGTGCAGGGCCATAGTGAAGAACTGCCCGGACTTTGTGAAGACGTCGATGCTGACGTACTTCAACAGTGCGTCCGATGACCTGGCCCAGACGTTGACCAACCTGGAGCAGGGCCGCTACAGCCACCTGCGGGGCACCACGATGAAGACGTCGTCGTCGCTCAACTACGTGCAGCTGGTGCTGCTGCCGGTGCTCACCGCGCTCTTCGACCACCTGGCCGCCAACGAGTTCGGCAGCGACCTCCTGCGTGAGTGCACGACCTGGCTGGGGGTGATGCACGCGGTGAACTGTTGTGTCCTGAGATGCTTGCACCCTGCAATTCTTCAAGATGAAACAACTCTAATTGAGACCAACTTTGGTCAACCTGTTCTACGTGGTGCACTTCATCTGTGTACAATCCGAGCTGTTTTGAAATTTTCCTCTGGGCACACACATATTGCATAACAACCTTAGTACAAAACTGTGCAGTTGTCACAGTGTGCCATCCATGAGACTGCATTAAGGGGGGACGAGGGTCTTAAAACTAACTTTTTTATCCATGGCTACACTGTCATGAAATTTTGCTCAGATGCTTTTTTCTCTTCTGATTCCAAATATGTAATCATAATTCAGGTGGTGGTCTTAGATCTTACAAAGTCTATAACGTGATTAGGTAATTTCTTACGCAGCTTTAATGAACTTTCTCAGGGCATTTTGTTGCTTTTATTTACATGAATTGATAGGCAGAGAGTTTCCATAACCGATGACATTCTTTGTTTTTCTCTAAAGGCATGTCCTCCTGATATACTATGTCGAGAGTATTTGACACTCCTTCACGTTAAGCTAATTGTAAACTGCTATTTATATGTGGCCTAAACAAAAAAAGCAAGAATGTCATCATTCATGGCAATTCACTGGCTATCAATTCATGTAATTAAAAGCAGCAAAATGCAGTGAGAAAGTTCATTAAACCTGCGTAATAAATTACCTAATTACACTCTAGAATTCAAGATAAATTTTGATCCAAGACCACCAGCTCAATTATGAGTACATTTTTGGAATCAGAAGAGAAAAACGCATCTGTGTGCAAGATTTCATGAGATTCAAGCCATGAATAGAAAGGTCAGCTTTAAGACCCTTGTCCCCCCTTAAGAGCAATTCATTTTGCCATGCACCTCAATAATTTGAACTTGGCTAAATCGAAATCCTAGACTCTGCAGTCTCATAATTTCTGCATATCTGGCCGTCTGCACCTGCCTTGTCAATTTGAAAATCTGGGTTGCTATGCAGGAATGGGAAAATCCTGATTTCGCCGCAAAGCAGTGCTGCAGGCACTGCAGTGCTATGCCAATGCATGGTATGCGAAGCTCCACTACTGCAAGCACACACACACTAAAAAAAAAAAAAAATCTATTGTACGGCCGCCAAATCACTAAAACACACGCTTGAGCTTGCCTCACTACACGACCATTCTTGCTCCATGCCCACAATAGGTGTTGACTGCATGCAATGCCGACCTGAGCCATTTCTTTGAGTGGTGTGCTATGGATAAAGGGTTAGGTTACGAGCATCTCTGATTACATTACCGTCACGTATAAGTTGACCTTTCTTCACAAAAACAACCGTTCGAAATGGGGGGTCCACTGTTAGTACATGGAGCCAGCCCATTTGTGGGGTATAAGGTAGTCTGTACCTCATAGGTACAAACCTTACAACCTAGGTACAAACCTTATAGGTACCTTACAGGTATAGCTGCAGGTAGTACACATCTCGTACTGGCACCTCTTCCCGAGAGTACTCATGGGGCTTCAAGAATCAGAAAAAGTCATAATTCTTATGAGCATCGGTACTGGTCAAGGAAATTTGAATTGCACACCACTTACACAGCCTGGTTGCTCCGGTGGTCAATCGCTTCTTGGACAAGCAGTAGGTAGTGCCAGAGCCAACTTTTCATAATCTCTGAGGCATGCTTCGCGCTGGAATTGAAAGCTACAGGGCCATTTTTTAGTTCAGTTTGCTGTAAGTCATTTGGGCCACCCGTGAGTATGGAAGGAGTGGCACTGGCTTCGTAATGCTGTCCACACCATACATTGGGCATTTATGGCTTTGAGTTGTGCACGCACTGCGATTCCATTTCGTGAAACTATGAACCAAAGTGCGGCAAAGTGGGGGGGGTGCATGCGTCAGCTTCTAATTGGAGGGAACTTTTTTTTGGCCTGGAAGAGCTACGAATTGGGGGGTGGACTTTTGTGTGGCGGTATACACTGACCTAAAGTTAATAAGTATACAACCGCTGTATCTTACCGGTGCTCACCTATGGGGCAGAAACATGGAAGCTAACAAAGAGGGTTCAGCTTACGTTAAGGACAACATAGCAAGCTATGGAAAGAAAAATGATAGGTGTAACTTTGGCTGTGCATTAAAAAGCTGTAGGTTTGGTTGTGAGTACCACACACTTGATAATAATTGTGGCATGTCTATATTTTCTGTGGTATCTAAGCACCCAGTAATGCACATACGGTGTGAGAGCTGGGCTTTGTTAGTTGGACGGCACTTATTTGACACTGTCTGCAGCCTGGCAGTCTTGTTCAGAATTTCATGCATGTATGGGATGGTAGCTCCTGTGAGGAGTTGGCTGCTCCAGTCGGGCAGCAGTATCTCTTGGCTGTGTACCCGAAAGCAATCTCTTGAGCGAGGAAGGCATAGTCTGCTGCTGACGCTCTGCAGGTGAGGTAAGAAGTCTGAGACCGTGCTTGTTTCTTGCGACAGTGAGTGACATCCAGGTGGCCTGCTACAAGATCCTGAACAGCCTGTACACACTGGGCACCAACCTGGAACTGCACGGTGGCAGGTGGGTGCTGCTTCAGGTTGCCTACTCCACAGTCACTGTGCGAAGCCTTACTTTGGAAGAAAGCAGTTGCAGGTCACAAAGGCCAGACTATACATGGTGTTTATTGGCACCTCAACGGACGATGTGGGAGGTGATGAGAAGCCAGGGACATTGCAGTGTGTCTTAACGTGTGCTTCACCTCGAATAATTAATCATTCAAACGGCTAATCATACCCTCTGTCGCAACACTGGAAATCTAAGCCCAGTATACGCACACTTCCTGCGCCCTCTTTTCAAGCCTATTTAATCCCGATGCTTTACCTGTTTCATCTCATTGTGAACAAGGCTTCCGCACGAGAGCCGAAACGCCTTTTTTTTTTGTTATTCATTTGGTCAGCCTCCTCTTAAAGGGAAGCTGAAACGGTTTTTTGAGAATTCGAGGCTATTCGAGAATTCGGATCTATCAAGCTTCAAGATAAACCATGCTAAGTATTGTAGCACTAGCATTTAAAATGGTGACATAATCGTCGATTAAAACCGCGACGATATTCAGGCTTCTCCTCACTATGTTGGAGGAGTGCGAGAAAACTCGGCAGTGACGTCATTGTCGCCGAAACGTCAGATGTCCGCTGATTACGCCTGCATGCTGCTGTGCGTCGTCAGACGGTGCCAAACAATGCATTGTGAGCTTCACCTTCGATGGCGTTGGTTTTCTTCCATGGAATAAACTTTTCTTCGCTTGAAACGCAGTGCCGTCATACGTGACGTTATTATCGGGGCCTCTGCCCGTCGCTGTGCTCTTCAGAGAAGCCTGAACGCCGATGACGACTTTATTCGGCTATTACGCCACCATTTCAAATGCTAGAGCAAAACGATTTCGCACGCTTTACCAGCACATTTCGCACATTCGGCAATCTTAAACTCATGCAATTCTAAAACCGCTTCAGTTGCCCTTTAAGTTTTGTTAAGATGTCAGTTTCCATGGACAGGTGGCAGTGACACTTGCAAAGACCAAGAGAAGTAACCTACAGTATGATGTGAGCATAAATAAGGACCTTCGAAAGCACCCCTACCCCCCCAGTTGTCCCACACCGTGGGTGGGTGACAACAATGAAATGCAAAAAACCCAAGCCTACCCAAGCCAGTCCATCCAATTGAATGAATTTAAATGCAAGATAGCGCCTTTCACGGCAATGAAGAATCGGTTAGTTGTGGCAGCGATGTCTACTTGCATCTATATCATGTTGAAGAAATTAACTTTCAAATTTAAAATGGTTCCCGCAGCATTGCTAGTCTTTGTTTCAGTAAGAAGGAATTGAACTTTTGGTCTCCAAAGAGTCCAGATTATTGGTGGTGGAAATGTACACGTTGTTTGACGGTTTGCCAGCGAAGTCTGAAGTATTGCGGAAGTCTGAATTACTGCAGTTCAAAAATTTATCAGCTAATGTATTGCCCGTGTAATGTTGCACCTGCAAGCAGTAATGGAAGTTCTAATATCAACCTATACTCATGCTTTAATCATGTCTGCATCACATAACGTGACACCAGTACTGAGATGTGGGACGTTGCCTAATGTATGATGCAAAAAACCCTGATTAATCCAAGCTCCCACAGCTTGAAATGTCATCTAAGACAATAAGTTTTTGATATCGCACAGTAAATTGCAGTAAGTATGTGCTGTGTATTTGTCACTGCTTATCTCAAAAAGCCTTCATGCCAAATTTTGGATGCCTCAAAACATTCCCTGTGAGAGCTGATATAACACGCTGATAATGTGACACTCTGGCTGTCAGACTGTCAACATCATCAGGCACCTAGAGCTCATGTGCTCAGAAATTGCCGTGCGTGTGCAAGCCATCTGATGCACGTTGAACATGGTTTCATTCGAGGTTCACTGTGACAGCATAATTTGCTTGCATTAAATGTAGTTTGAAAAATGGAACTGTGGGACTCAACCAAACCAGAAATATTGGCCCTGAAATGTACATACTGTAAAGCAGGACTCAACCAAGCAGGGCTATTGCAACTGGTGTAGAGAACAATGCCATCGAGAAGGGTAGTGGAAGGATGGAGTGAATAACAGCTGTTTTAGTGTAGGCAAAAGTGCCAAGGTTTTGAAGATAGCCAGTAAATGTGCGCAATGCGTAGTACGAAGGGATTCACACAAAGTACGGGTCCTTAGAATGGTCAGGAAGTGGCGGATGTAGAGAGCAAAGCCATTCAGAAGGTTTTTATTTATTTATTTGAAAATACTGCAGCCCCATTCTAGTGGCTATAGCAGGAGTGGGTACATAAAATGTCGAACAATTCCACGCATACAAGGGTACATTACAAGCGTTACAAATATAAACGCTGAGAACAACACCATACACTGCTACAATGCTACAAGGTTAGTGGGAGGATGACCACAAATGATAACCGATGGAGAGGGTAACAGCTGGAAGCATTGGGTGCAGTCTCAACCTGTTTGTTTTTTCCTTTTCTGCCGCATCAAAGTGTATGAGTTAAGAGAGGAGAGGAGGTGCCGCTTTTGCATTAATGAACCTAGCTCAAAAATTCTTTAAATGTGGTGATGCTCTTCTGCTTTTCTTAGCATCAGTAAATATCGTTCCATTCAAGGCTGTGGGGACATGGGTCTTAGGGCATTTTTTTTAATTAAAGGCCAAATGCAATGAAACTACAGAGACTTATTCAGTTTTTTCTGCTGATTTCAAATATGCAATTTGTTTATTTCTAGGCCAATTAGTTCCTGAGATATTAATATATATAATGCCATTGTCTGCTCAAACAATAGAAAAAAATGGGCCACCAGAAATTTAATTTTAATATGTGGATAGGTACTCCAATATGTGAGGAATGCAACGCTGGAAGCAGTTTCCAGTTTTCTGTCTGTGTGGACAAATGGGCTTAATAGTTAGTTTCATGTGTGTCATGTGTTTTCTGGCACTGTATGTCTGGTTAAATCACTTGAAAACTAACTATTCAGCCCATTTGTCCACACGGACAAAAAACTAAAAACTGCTTCCAGCGTTGCATTCCTCACACATTGGAGTATCTACCCGCATATAAAAATTAAATTTCTGGTGGCCCATTTTTTTTCCATTGTTTGAGCAGACAATGGCATGATATATATTAATATCTCAGGAACTAATTGGCCTGGAAATAAACAAATTGCATATTTGAAATCAGCAGAAAAAACTGAATAAGTCTGTGCAGTTTCATTGGATTAGGTCTGTAAAAAAAAATTGCTCTAAGACCCATGTCCCCCCTTAAAGCTGTGGGGAGAATATCTAGCGCATGCACAACTTTCTGAACATTCTGCCTCTGTTGGTCTGGCTCCCATGCATTTTGCAGGGAGAGGGTAGTTTTTGAGAGCCAGGCTGATGGAGTAGTCCTGTGCCTTTTGCTTTGTTTGTTTGCTTCTTTTCATCAGGTGCAGTGCTAGCAAAAGCTGCGAGGAGAAATTGAAGAAAACCAGGTTTAATGGGAAAGCTGTGATTGGGCAACACCATTCTTACAGAATTGCTGGTGTCTGTGTCAAGAATTTATGATTTTGTGCGCATAATTATACCCCCTTTTGTACCTGGTGAGGTGTTTTCTGCCTTGTGAGCTATTTCTTTTTTTCTTTCTTCCAGGAGCTTCGTCAAGGCTGAGTTGGAGCGGTGAGTCCCGGCTATTTCATCTTTCTGTCACTCTGCCTCACTGGTGATGTGGTTGCTCCGCACTCCTTGTGCAGGCACTCACTTCATGTGGGCCGCGATATGTGGTTGCCAGGAATTAATGAAATGATTATATTTGAAACCAAAGGGTTAGCAAAAAAAGAGTGCTTTAGAACAGTCTAAACTGAATTAGTTTTCATTTTTTGATCAACACTGGCCCAGTGTAACATTTTTGCATTCCTGGCCCGTCATGTGGACCTACGCTGTGGGAGTGTGTTGCAGTCCGTTGGGTTCACACAATTTCATTCGGTATTTTGGGGAAGATAGCAATTTGCAGGCCTGCTAGTTTGAAGTAACTTTACTCATTTACAGCTTTTTCTGTGACAGCTTAGTGAGTGCATATAAACTCAGTCAAGCAATATGCTCGTTTCTATGCAGGTCAAAAATAAAAAGTGTGGACCATTTGCTCTGAACGTAAAGACTCCCGAAGTCGGCTTTTTTCATTCGTAGGTGCTCTCAACGGTTGTGAGATGCACCGTGAGCAATTTCTTCTTAGTCCGAATTTAGCTAAGCATGTAATGTGAGTGGAGGAACTAAATCTGCAGTACTTGGGCTTTGGATTTACCTCACCGTGACTTTTATTTATTTGTTTATTTGAACCTCAAGGGCAGGGCATTACATGAGAGGTGGGTACATGAACAGCGGGTAACAATGACTGTTGTGTGGTATTCATGAAGGTGACATGGTTTCCTCAGTGGCAGCTGGAAGTGAGCACAATCAGGATGGAGGGGAAACTGTGCTAGAAAAACGAAATTTGGTGTCAATCAATGAGAATAAAACTAATAAAAGCACTGCAAAGAAAGCACTTCTGTTAGTATATTTACATGTGCTGTCCTTGCAGTTTGTGTCTTACTTGCGCATCATGGCACTGGCAGCCTGAGCGACACACTCCAGTCTCGAAGGCAGAGAAGCATAAAAAGATTCAACGAAATTTGTGTCCTGCTGAAGGGGCCGCGATACCTCTTGTGTTGTTTGCCACAGTCGCACTGTTGTGGCTGAGTGCAAGGATTGGTTGGAAAGGCTGACTTTCATATGGCTCGAAACATGTTCGATAAGGTTTAGGTAGGGGTGTGCGAATAGTGGTTTTTTGATTCGAAGCGAATTCGAAGCGAATAGCAATTTTCTTTGAATAATTTCGAAGCGAATAGTTCGAATAGTACTTCTGGCACTAAAAAGAGGCTGAGTGACAGTAGGCATTTCCAAAACCATTTATTTTCCCAACACACGATGCCATTACACACTGCACTGAGGCTTTATTTAAAACCACACTTCAAAATTTTAACACCTAGAGTGAAGAACAATTTTTACTGGCAATTTATACTGGAAGAACAACTTTTACATTCCCAGACTTGCATTCCCTCGAGCAAGAATGGAAACGGCTGTACAAAACTCGCGCCGCAAGCGAAACGTCATTCGCACCGCTCGCGCGTCCTGGCAAAATTGTCCCCGGTAGTACTTCCGAGCAGCACTCAGCATCGCGCTTCCATCAAGAATGCTCTCAGCCTCCAACGTATGGGAGTGCCCGAGTTGCGGCGACGGAGTTCGGCACACCACCGAAGATGGCTCAATGCCCTGATTACGGCGGCGTTCCGTTCCCATCAACGCGCAAGCAGTCAGAATAGCAAGAAAAGACGCCAGTCGTAGATGCCGAGCGTTAACGGCAGTAATCCTCCACGGGTGCACAATAAGCTTAGCGTTATCACACGCTAAAGGCGCCTTTCCCATTGACGTAAGTATACACTTCGGCGACATCGAGTCCCCGCGCTGCCGCTGAATTTTTCGCGCCTCCGCCGGTAATATGATGGCTTGCTTGAAAGCTGCCGAGAACGGTCACTCATGTTCCGTACGTACACATGATTCGTCACCAGGCTGAAGCGATAGCGCGGTAGGGCTGCGTGTTTATCTTCGCATCTGTCCTATCTGGTAATCTTTTCCGACTCTAACGGGAAAAAAAATCGAGAGGCGGTGGAGCGGGCGTGGCTTTGGTGCTTATCTGATCTTCCAGCCAGCGTACGCCCGCGGCGGACGCGGTTGTTGCGTTGTGTGACGCGCGTCTTTTTTCGTTTTTCTTTCTTTCCTCTTATCTTTGAACTCTCCTCTATCTGCACATGGCAGCGGTGGTGGCTCGGCTAGAGCCAGTCGGCAGGCCCGTACACTTTCCTTTTCATCCTTCGCTCAGTCGCAACAACAACAACAGCAAACTGAGGTTTCTTGTTTTGAAGCTTAGACGACTGATGGCTGTGCTCTTCCTTCTTTGCGTCTGCCTCGACACGGTCGCAGCGACGCGGCTTATGGCAGCCTTAGTGCGGAGGCTCGGAGACGGCCAGAACGCAGGATCTTCCACAAGAGCGCGTCGCCCTCACCTTTATTTCGTTTGTAGCTGGGTTCGCACCCCGACCTGGTTGTGATTCGTGTATTGACTGACCCCCGAGCATTGAAAGCGCGATAAAAAAAAGCCATCTATGCGGCAATACTCGGAACTGAAACCACATGAAGCAAGCGGGCAAGCGCCCCAGAAACACTATTTGCGCGAGGCGAATACTTCGAAATTTCGAATACCGAGAATTCGGTTCGAAGCGAATATCGAATACCGTGCTATTCGATCGAATATTCGAAATTATCGAATATTCGCACACCCCTAGGTTTAGGTCATCATCTTTTGGGCACCATGCGAGGCACATAACACCTGGCTTCTCCAAAAGGCTTGCCACAAATTTTGGCTGTGTGCACAGGGGATAGATCCTGTTGGAACAGGTAATTGCCATCCAGATGAGGTCCATTCAGTGCATAAGGAATCATCGCTTGGTCTAATATTGAAGTAAGTGGCACTGGTGAATTTTCCAACAATCCTCACCAAGGGCCCAAGGCCATAGCGTGAAAGCGGACCCCACACGTTCACGGCTGTGCGTCCGCATGATGCAACGTCCTTGATGTTTTACGAGCTAAAACGTGTGCACTCTGTGTGCCATACTCTCTGTTGCTGATTGCCGTGGCTTGAAGATGTTGATTCATCAGAAAACAGCACCTTCTTCCACTCGTTCACCGTCAGCCACGGTGGTCCATGGCAAACTTGAGCCGAGCTGTTTTGTTAGCTGTTGTGTACAGTGGTTCCTGGGTGGCAATACGACTTCGCAGTCTGGATTCTTTAAGTCTTCATCGCACTGTGGTGCCACTCACATAGCCGAGGTCAAGAGCACTGCTAACAGCACCAATCACGCTAAGATCCTCGGCTTGGGTGGTGCAATGTGGTCGGCTGTCGCACGGTGCATCTTCCAGCTGTCCTTCGGTTCGATATGCTTGGACGATTCTGTTTACTGTGCACAACGGCTGTCCTGTCACAGAAGAAATACATACATCACTGAGGGTGGCTTCTTAAAGACATTTCCACAATTGTCTTCCGCTCGCTGATAGGCACCCCAGCCATCGTTTCGCCTTGGAATGGAAAGAGGAGCTTTCCGTCTGTCGCTGAAGCAAAATGGCAGCTGGTCTTCACCCAGAATAGCAAAAAAGTTGTCGTCTGAAAAAAGGGATGGTCACAAGTATCCCAATCAGTCACTGCAAGCAAAAGCAGAAATGACGATGCAAAAAAGCACCTTCCTTTATAAATGCATGAGGCACATTGCCCAACCCTACGATGATTAAGCGTGATCACATTGAGGTGCAGACGCAATGTTCCACGTTTGCAGAAAGATGCGTGGGGCAGGGGGTGCAGGCAGAATGGCCAACGGGTGAACCCTCTCCACTTGGTTGGTGAAAGTGGCTGCCGTGTGGCACCACAGGGAGGGTTCGAGGCCATTTACTACGCGCTCCCGCATTCTTGCTCATATTGCTGTTGATAGTACCAGCCATGCCTAGCAAACCAGAAACCTCTCAGAGACGTCTAGCTGGACGTCTCTGAGAGGTTTCTGGTTTGCTGGGTGGTGCCTGTTTTCTTCGACTGTTTTTTTTCGACTCGCATGTCGGAGAGCACTGCCTCGTTTACCATGGCTATGACTGGTGACACAATAAACACTCATGCTAGCATCTATTTTGCAGTCTTCTGACACCAGGCCCCTCTCGCAGGACTTGATACTCGCGGCACTTGGCCAGATAGTTCGATAACTCTACAGGCAACGGGAGCTCACTCACGCTTTTTAAGCGATACGGGCCTTGACTCGCGTTTGTAATGTTGGCAAGTGTGCCTTGTCTTTATTCATCTGCCTCCTCCCATCATCATCATCATCATCCCCGATCGTGACACTCTCTTCTCTCCCCTTCCCGTTCCCCAGTGCAGAGCAGGAGGCCAGATATTCATTCTTCAGGCCAACCTCTCTGCCTTTCCCGTCAATACACCCTCTCTCTTATTCATTCGAGTCTGAGCCGATGGTTTTTACAAGCACGCTAGATTTAAAACTCGCATGTCAAGAATGCACCTCCGCCAGTACTATTGCTGGGCCATCTTTCAGTGTGGCGCTGGCATGATACGTAGCTGATGCCTCAGACGTAGCATATCACTTCACGGCTGTTTTTGAGCAAAAGAAACTCCTCTTGGCAGCGGACAGTTAGGAGAAATTTAAGCTGCAGCGAAAGTGCAGCGTGGACAAAACGAGTGCTTTTTTGGAGAAGACGAGACAGAGCACCTGGAAAGTGTTCCTGCAACAAAGGAAGCGTTTTCAGGAGCATAAAGAAGACATAATTAGTAGGCCATAATAACTTTGAGCAGAGTCCACGCACACACAGCTCCTCCGAGGACACTGTGGGATGAGGAAAGTGGGTGAGAAAACACCCAGTGATGGACATTCACACGATCTCATGATCGGTATTCACTTGACCCAATAAACACACAGTTACTGCTTTAGGTCTGTGACCTTTTTTTGTTGATGTGCATTTGAAGGGATCTTGCTTGTTTGTTTGTTACCTTTACCTTGCCAATATTTCATGGTTGTCTTGCGACGGAGGCCAACTTGCACTCTTGTACATATGGTTGCTTTGTGAGTGCTGATGCCCTCCTTCCCCCAGCATAGGCACAACAGAAGAGGCTTTTGCAGCATAGGTGAAAGCTCTGTTTTCATTTAAAGTAGCCTATTTTCACTGAAATGTGGTCAATGCACACCAGCTCGTCTTCAGTGTTGCCTTAACAGTTCTGTGCAGTGCAGCGCCCTCTGAGTGTGTGCCTCTCCTTCCCACAGCCACCGGCCAGCGTATGGCAACTGCCTGGGCGCCTTTGCAGCCACTTTCCCCGTCGCATTCCTGGAGCCTGCGCACAACAAGCACAACCCATACTGCATCCACGGCAAGGCCCAGGAGCACTCGCTCGAAGCCCAGGGTGCGTTCTCTCGCACTGTGCTAGCAGTGATTTCTGGTGTGGTTTTTCATGTTCACTATCACTCACCTGCCTAGGCGACTTCTCTGCAGAGCCCAGGGGTGAAGGGGCAGACATTGACTACAGCAGAGTACAGTGGAACCTCGATTATATGACGTTCAGGGGACCGCGCGAAACCGTCGTATAATCCGGGTGTCGTATAATCGAAAATCAAGCGTGATATTTTTTAACGTCTGAACTTCGTCATCTTTTTTTTTTTTTTTTCGGAACACAAATGCAGCACATTTTTGCCGGCAGAGGGCTAGTCTTCAGCAAACAAGATAAAATGGCCATTGAGGCTGCCGTGAGCAGCGGGGCAGCGGCTCCCGCAGTTTTCTTGATAGGTGGAAAGATTAAGGCGCACCGGTTATCGACTGGCTAAAGTGTGCCTACCATATTTACTCGATTCTAAGCACCCCCTTTTTTTCACGATCGCGATGCCCAAAGTGAGAGGGGGTGCTTAGATTCGAAAAATCTAAACTGACCCCCCCCCCCCCCCCCCCGGGCCCCTCTTTTCGCGGCGAAATCTCGATGAAACGGGTGCGAGAAAAAACATTTTATTTAGGAAACATTCAAAAGAAAAATAGCTGCAGACAGTTCTGTGCCGCCATCTGTCTTGTAGTGTCGGAACGCAGCAACACAAAAAGCGCCGTGGACGCCGCTGTCCTCGCTTCGGCGAGCACGGCCTCGCCCGCTTATCTGTTTTTTCGGCAGCGTCCGCTCCGGCGGACGCATTTGTTGCTGTTGCTGCGACGGGCGTCTTATCTTTTCTCTTTATCTTTCCTCTGATCTTTCAACTCTCCCCTATCTGCACTTGGCAGCGGTGGTGGCTTAGCTCGAGCCAGTAGGCAGGCCTGTGCAATTTCCTTTTCATCCTTCTCTCAGTCACAACAACAACAACGCGCAGGCGGCGCCTCCTCGGGACTCCGACTGCACAGGCTCGACGAAAAAGAGAGCAAGTGCACTTGGCGGTCTCGGCAACGCTCTCTTCCGCGCAAAAAAGGGGGTGCTTAGATTCGCATGCAAAGTTTTTTTTTTCAGAAATTTTTTTACGAAAATAGGGGGGAGGGGGGGGGGTGCTTAGATTCGGGGGGTGCTTAGAATCGCGAAAATACGGTACATCCCGGCCTGCGTTTGCTGACGACCTTTTTTGACGGACGGTACGAGCCAGACGTCGTCGTACGAAGCGGGGCCCTTCTAAAATTTGCGTCGTATAACCGAGGTTTTTAATGCATTGTCTCTATGGGGGCTCTGCCGGGACCGCACAAATTCGTCGTAAAATGCGGGTCGTCGCATGACCGGGGGACGTATAATCGAGGTTCCACTGTATGTGGGCAATGCAAAAAATAATGGCTGATGGTTTAGCAAAAAAAAAAAAAAAACATGGATGCCTCAAAGTGTACTTGAGGGGTGTCCACTGACCCTCTGACCCAGTTATGCCCCTTTCATTTTCTCAAAAGCCAACAAGTCTTGCCTGATTTTGAGAAAAGGGAAGGCTCATAGCTACCTCAGTTTGTGTGCAGGTGGACGCCACTCACAGTGTGATTGGGTTGTCCCCTGCTGTCATTCTTTGTTGGTTTCTGTGTTTCTGCTGGGCGTCTCACATGCTGCTGTTCTCTGATTACTTGTTGGTGGTGCTGGTTTCACTTGACCAGGCTTCACACATGCACAGAAAGCTGAGAAGTCCAGCTAGAAGTGCTTTCGCAATAAAAATATTTAAAAATTCATGGTCGATTTAGCATGGTTAGGCCAAGTGTGAATTAGGTGTACTCGTGCTTTGATTTTTTATTCTGTTCGAGGCTCTGTTTAAGAGCGCAGTGTGATAACATTATGTCCTGGATCCATTTAGCACAGATGGAAGACGATGGAAGAGATGGAGGACGAGAGACTGGAAGTTAAGCATGCGGGTTGTTCACCTGCAGGAATGACAGAGTTTCCTAATGCACTGGCCAGCAAAGCTGATCTGTTTTGCACTGCCACGGGGTGGAAGCCCACTCGCCTAGCATGTTTTGCATAGTAGGCCATAGAGCCTGCTGGCAGGATGCCTTCAGACAATGGCAAAATTTGAGATGGGGGTATTAGGGCTAGTGCACTAAAATGGTATCAGTTATGCATCCATTTTATTTATACAAGTACCTGCAGCGCCCAGGGGCATTACAGCAGGGGGGACAATAACAGTAAACATATACCTAAAACGAGCATGTCACAAATATTGAAAATAAACAATAAGGCATATTTGTCTAAAATAAAATAGAACACATCACTGAAATGTCAGTCCGAGAAAACAAGTTTTGAAAGGGTGGAAAGCCTCTACGACAGATTGGCCGCCAGGAAAGACTCAAATTGTTTATCCGTTTTACATTGTTCTATGCTCTTGGGAAGCCTATTCCAATGTGAAGAAGTATGTGGAAAAAAAGTTACGAAACACATCAGTTCGACAGCGCGGTACAAGAACTTTCAAGTTATGATCGCGGCGTTCAGAGATGAAATGTGGAGGTAGAATATACAAGCTCTTGTTTATTCCCGTGAGATCGGAGTATATTTGGATTTCGCTTTCAGTCATACAGGGCCCTGCAGTGGGCATAGTCAGGCTGATGATGATGCTTTTTCGAAATTTGTGTGACTGTATCCAGTTATGCATAAAACATGTCATAATGAACTTCTTTAGCTTGGTAGATGAGTTTGAGTCTATAATTATGGTGGCTCTGGCACGTTCGTTGCATAGTGGACAAAAATTTCATGGGCCAAGTTTGATGAATTTTAAGAAACAAAAAACTAAACTTTACAAACAGACAAAAGCCACAAGGCTGAGGCTGATAGTTTCACTTCAAAATATTTGGGATACGTATTCTTGTTATATAGTATCCTAATTTATTCTTAACCAAAGTTGGCCACAACATCAGGGCATGTAAGTATGGCATTCTACATCTTTGTGATCAAAAATTTTCTCTACTTGAGGAAAAACTTTTTGACGAAAGCCAATTGCAGATCCCTTTATTCTAGTCATCAGGCAACAACATATAGATATATATCAAGTAAATTCAAGAGGTTGACCAGCCAACGTTTGTGTGTGGAACCACCCCATTAAGAATCTGTGCCATTCTTAATAGAAGATAACTCAGTTTTTAGCACTTATGTGCGTGCATCTTCTGAGTTATCTCACTTGTTGATTGCTGCAGCTGTGATGGCCACGCTGGAGTCGAGCATGCCGACGCTGGACGATCTCATGGGGCAGGTGGAGAAGTTTGTGACCGGCAGCGGAAAATACACGGAGCAGCCGTTCATCATCGACGTTATGATCCCCATGTTGTGCAGGTGTGTGCTGGCACAAGCTTGTTCACTTCATTTTTTTTTTTTTACTGCAGTCAAGGGCACATTTGCCAGTTCTGCAGTATTGTCAGTGTTAGCGTAACACGAAAGAATAGTGCAAGGAGGAGAGATAAGCACCGTTTATGTATCCACGAGAAAAGTATTCAACCGCTGTATCTTACCGGTACTCACCTATGGGGCACAAACATGGAGGCTAACAAAGAAGGTTCAGCTTACGTTAAGGACAACGCAGCGAGCTGTGGAAAAGAAAAATGATAGATGCAACATTAAGAGATCGGAAGAGGGCGGAGTGGGTGAGGGAACAAATGCGGGTTAATGACATCTTAGTTAAAATCAGGAGGAAGAAGTGGGCTTGGGCACGGCATGCAATGCGAAGGCCAGATAACCGCTGTTCCTTAAGGGTAACGTAGTGGGTTCCAAGAGAAGGCAAGCGTAGCAGGGGACGGCAGAAAGTTAGGTAGGCAGAGGAGATTAAGAAGTTTGAGGGGATATGGTGGCCGCAACTGGCAAAGGACAGGGTCAATTGGAGACACATGGGAGAGGCCTTTGCCCTGCAGTGGGTGTAGTCAAGCTGATGATGATGATGATGATGATGTATCCACGGCGCCCTCTATGTGGAGAGATGCAAACTAGTGTTGGTGCTGTTTGCAGCTCCGCAAACTGCTGCCACAGAATGTCCCATTTCATAGGTGCGGCAGCAATGAATAGTTTTGTTTTTGCTTTGCATCTCTGTAGTCGAGCGGTTAGTTCAGTGGGCCTGTTATAATGTTCAGTAAACAAGATGTGTGATATTGTCACTTCATTGTAAAAGGATTACCTTATCCAAGTTATTATATTGGAAAAACATGCAAAATTTCCCAGGGTTCTTTATTTGCTCATTTTTTTTCTTAGGTCATTATAGATGGGAAAATATGTTTTTTGATTTGGTTCCTGGTCGTTATTATCGTAAAAAAATTATAACGTATCATTGGTTTTACAGAAACTTTCCATCAATGCATGCCACAGTTATGGTTCTGAAATGCACAGTATTTGCTTGCAGAGAAGCACTGAAACAAAAAAGTCAGCAGCCTGCTCTGTACAGCCTGCTAAATTCAGCAAAATTCAGCAAAATACTAGTAAAATTCAGCCTGCTCATACTAACAGTTCAACCCAAATTGAGCTTGAATAGAATAATAGTGGTAAAAAGTCAAATTCAAATTGGACTCAAATACCATGTTTACTCACATAACGAGTGCACTCACATAACAAAATAACTAGTCTACCGCGTGTTAATTGCCAAATAAAATTCTAACAGTAGAGCAGATTTCATTCTGCGTATTAAATGCACCTCCCAAATGAGCACTAAGTCTTTTCTACAAAAATGTCCGGCCGACCTCTCCACCTTTCCCTCATTAAAATTCCTTTCTCTCTCTCTCTCTCTCTACAAAAATGTAGATTCATTATGCAGACAGTAGTTTGAGTACTAAAAATTGTACACAGAATCGTTGGAAACCAAGTCAAGGAGGGCATTGAAGATGCCAATTACTAATTTCTTTCTCAGCACTACGTTGGTTAGACCTAGGATATGCTTCAGTCAGTAGTGGCAAGCCAGAATTGCTGAGCGCGTAATAATTGGCCTGAATTTAATGCAGTTTGAGAAAAGTGGGCATGACATTCATCGTCCCCTTGTGTGGTTCACTCAGAATGCTGTTCAAGTCATACTTAGGACACATTGGCAACTGCCTCACAGCACAAAGTGTGTCTCCCAGTTCATGTACTGCCACATTCACAAACTTGTATGATGCTGGCAGTGACCCCATCGTTTTGCCAAATGTGCCATACTGCTCCGAACGAATTAAGCTCCACCATCCTGATAAAAGCAGCAAAAATTGTGCCAAATTGCTCCAAACTCGCTGCTTTCGCTTTAGGTGGCTCCGCGCGCCAACTATCCAGGCAGACATAACATTAAATTTCACCGTTGTTTCAAAAGGTTAAGGTCTGTTGAAGCCCACTAACGAACATGACTGTCACGCAACATTTTTTATATGTTCCGAAGTTCGCAGCACAGTTAAACCTGGGTATAACAAAACTGAAAAAGAGTCAGAGTTTTTTGTTGCATCCAGGTTTTCGTTACATGCAGTTTTTGTAAGAAGCGTCGAAAGGACACTGCAGAACAGAAACCAAAATAAGAAATAAATGTAGGTGAAATCACCTTGAAAATGTTTACAGAAGACAGTGTTACTCGATGTCATAAACGTGCAAAAGCGTTTTGTAATCATGCTTGTGGCGCCAAATACCAGCACTTCAGTGGGGGCGACATCGGAGAACTGGGAAACTTCGTAATATCGAAGAATTTGCTATATGGAGGTTCGTTACATCCTGGTTTAACTGTTAATGGGCAAAAAGCAACGTTGCAGCATTGACTTCCATGGTGAACTTTTTATGCCATATGCATGCATGAACAGTCTTTGGGCCGGCAAAGTTTTGTCCAATAAGTACTTTCATTTGGATGAGTTGGTTCATAGTGCTTTAAATCAACTATACTTGCACAAAAAATAGGGAAGAGAAGAGTCGTGGCTACGGGACAGAGCGCAAACTTCAATGTCTGCGATTTATTCCGGGTATAAATGCAGATGTGTCTCAAAAGTAAAACCAGTTGGAAGTTTGCGCTCTGTCCTGTAGTCATCTCTTTTCTCTTCCCTGTTTTTGCACAAGTGTAGTCGATTTAAAGTTTTGGCACACATTTTGGAACCATTCTCGCTTACAAAACGTGAGCTGCACACGTGTCGAGATGGAGGCCAATCTGAAAGCTAGATGTGGATTGGTGGGGGCATCACTTTTCAAAGGCGTTTCCCATGCAGAGGTTAATAATGCCTCGTTTCACGAGTTTAGAATGAGTTGATGTATGAGGTAGAAGCGGTTTGTTGGTGCGAGGTGAATAGCACCAGTAAATGTGGTTGTCCATGAATTTAAGCCGAATATCGAGAAACCTTATCTCTGAGTCAGTAGGCATTTTGCTAGTCAATAGTAGCGGGTGAAAACACCCTTGTACAATGGTCAAAATGTCTGAAGTAACGGCATCGAGGTTCGATGGTGTGCAGTTAACAAGGAAGAGAAAATCATACTGTAGCAGACTGGTGTGGGTGTTGGGACATGTTGTTAAATATAAACAAAACTGTTCACGTCACCTTCACAAGAAAACGTGCTAATCATCTGTATAGGTATAGAATTCATGATTTTTCTCTAAACATAAGCAAGTCATTTAAATATCTAGGCGTCTTTTTTATATCGGACTGACGATGGAATAAGCACATTAATTATATTGCGAATAAGGCAGCATCACGTTTGGGTTTCCTACGGCGGAATTTTAGCCATTTACCAAGTAACTTAAAAACACAACTGTATTTCAGTCATGTACGCTCCATACTTGAATATGGATGTGTTTGCTGGGACCCACACACATCTGAGTGTGTAGGCAAATTAGAGAAAATTCAGAATAGGGCTGTTAGATTTGTTCTTGGTAATTATAATAGGCAAGTTAGTATGACGGAACGCAAACGAAAACTTAACTGGCAAGAGTTGAAGGACCGTAGAAGGTACATCAGACGGAAATTTTTTCATGAGATTTATTATTCAAAAACTGGCATAAACCGCGAAAAATATATCCAGGCACCTCATTATGTATCAAAGCGACTGGACCACTGCTTGAAGGTCAGGGAATTTCCTTGCAAGGGTGACGTCTTGCGTTTTTCTTTTTTTGTTAGAACTGTTCGGGACTGGAACAGTTTGCCATCGAGCATTGTATGTATCGTATCTAATGATGCATTTTTCCATGCACTGGAATAATTGTTTGATACCTATAATGAAGTCTGTACCCCCCTGCTGTAATGCTCTGCGGGGAGATGCAGGTAACAAATAAATAAATAAATCAACAAATCTACCACGTTTGCAAACAAACAACCACGTTCGCTGGTGGTATTCACCTTGTGCCAACAAACCGCTTCTACCTTATACATCAGCTCATTCTAAACTCGTGAAACGAGGCATTATTAACTTCTGCATGGAAAACGCCTTTCAAAAGTTACGTACCCACCAATCCACATCTAGCTTTCATGAACAACTCGCGAGGTTCCTCGAAGCAGGGTACCCCAAGTATTTCGTGGGTTCAGTCGCCGAAAACCTCCTGAAAAAGAAGCTCCGGAAAGAACCTAACACCACAGAAGAAACGAGAGGCAAGGTGGCTGTCATTCCTTACGTCCATTGTCTCGTGCACAATCTCAAGGAAATAGGGAAAAAGGCAAACGTTCGCGTGGTGTTTTCAGCTCCACAAAAGCTCAGTGTGTTATGCAAAAGGTCCGCGCCCTCCGCACATAGCTCCCAAAAGCAGCAGTGTACTATCCGCCACAGGAAAAGATTTGTTAAGTGTACTGAGGGCATTGTGTACAATATTCCGCTCTCTTGTGGCAAGCAGTATATTGGGCAATCTGGTAGGTGCTTCGAGAGCACAATAACAACATGAAGACATATACCGGCAGCAATCTAGCTTTGCACTGCAAAGAGTGCAAGTGCGTGCCTTTTTTGGACAGATGCTCAGTCGTTGCTAAGAGTAGAGATAAGCTAACTCGCGAAATTGTGGAAGCTGCACAGATTGCTGCCTTACAAGATAACTGCGTTAGTACTCCGTCCATTTCCTTGTCTAAACGAGAGCTGGCCGTACAACTCAACAGTTTATTGGAAAGCGTGTCAGGTACATGTAAGTGCAGCCTAAAAACACAAACAAAAATGGCCATTGTCATAGTTGTGATGCGTTTAAAATCACGAGCTGTTCCTTGTTAAGAGCAGCTGAAGGTCTACTAACACAGTGATTTTAATTTTTTGTGATTTCAACAGCTTCAATAATCGCGTTCGTGGTATTAAACCTATGACAATGGTCGTTTTTGTTTGTGTTGTTAGGCTGCACTCATATATTCCTTTCCATAAACTGTTGAAAGTTGGCACTTGTGTCGTCGTACTCCTTCTTTGTCTGCGTTTGTTGCCATGCTGTTCTGTCAAGATGTGCTATCAACAGGCCTGCTCTTGAGCCCTCACGAATATATTTACAAACTGCTTTCCAAGCGTACTTTAATTTTGGTGCATAAATGGAAAGTGGCATTCGTTTCTGCTAGTGACATTCAGATTTGACCCACTAAAGGAGTGAAAAATTGATAATCTTTCAGCAAGGAGCACACAGGTTAGCTGGTCGTATTGCTCTAATCGCTTGTGTGTTTCCTATTTTTCCCAGTTATCTTCCCTTCTGGTGGAGCCAAGGACCGGACAACGTGAACCCCACATCAGGGTAAGTAAATGCAAGATATGAATGGGGAGGGATGCAGTCAAACCCGAATATAACGAGCTCGAATAGAGTGAATTATGCTTTATATTCAACACTCAGAAGTTCTAGCATTACGCATGTAAAATGTATTTTTTATAACGAACTACATGTTGGGTATATCGAAAAAGCTTTCCAGTCTACATCAAAAATCACCTCTCTTCCTATGAGAGCCCGAAAATAGACGTTCAGGAAGATGTGTGAAGGCTTTTGGAGGAGGGGGGGGTGATGGAAGCAACTGCCCCCCCCCCCCCCCCCCCCCCCCCTTAGGACCGCCACTGCCTGGTATCCACCGGAGCCTTCAAATGGATACAAGCCAGGGCCCAGCCTAGTGCTTAGCTTTCGTGAGTGCACAGCTGGGAAAAGTAGCATGTGCATTCAAATCCTTCCTCTGTGAGGAACCCTCGTGCAAGCCTTGTGCCTCATGGATGTTTCATTCACTGTCTGCCTCTCAAGATATTTTATTCAGCTGCCGGTTGGGCAGGACAGGCAGAGAAACTCGTGAAAAAAAAAGTTTGAACTATTGTACGGGCGTTTGGCTTGTAGTGTGGAAGTGAGCAGCAAAAATTGACATTCCACGCAGCTATTTTAAGAATGCTGCAAGCTCTTCCACACGTCCAGAGCATGTTGGCCGCAGCCCACAGGATTAAAACATACGAAGCTTGCGCCCACAGCCTACCACAATCAACCAAACCCGAGTAAACACGGGCACAAAGGGACATTAGCAGGCAGCGCTTGTGGCGGCAGTGGCAGTTAAGTGAACTGAAAGACAACTAGCTCCTCATGAACAGGTCACCCTCTATTGTGTGGTACAAGCTGTCTGGTATGCAAACCCTAGTGGTCAGCATGTGTGTGCAACTAGGAGCTGCTGTGCATGGTGTTCATACGTTATACACACTTCACAACTTCACCAGCGCTGCGACGAGGAACAAAGACAGAGAAGGAAGGACAGGGACAAGCGCTACTAACAACTGAAAGTTTATTTGAAAAAACACAGGTTATATACTCACAACTGACAATCCAAAGCGGCTGCGCTTCCCGCAAAAAAAAAGCACGCAAAAGAAAGTTACGAATCTAGATTAGAAATTTCAATTTCAGATTAAGTTTAGACGTCAAGATCAGCTGACTAGGGAGTTGTGTGAAGCCTATCACATTCACAAGAACAGCGACACGTGCGTTAGCACACCATCTGTAAACTGACATGAGCGTGAAATTTCGTATCTAGATTTGTAACTTTCTTTTGCGTGCTTTTTGCGGGAAGCGCAGGCGCTTTGAGTTGTCATTAGAGAGTGTATAATCTGTGTGTGTTTTCAAATAAAGTTTCAGTTGTTAGTAGCGCTGGTCCCTGTCCTTCCTTCTCTGTCTTTGTTCCTCGTCGCAGCGCTGGTGAAGTTGTGAAGATGTACCAACTAGCTCAGACCACGATTTTGCTCATATGTTATAGTAGTACCACACTCCTCTTTAGCACGTACTTTGAAAGACTGTTCAGTGTAGCTGCTCATCTCTTCATGAGGAAACATAGTAAAGTTAGCAACAGCAACTTCAAAAAACAGCCTTCTGTTGAAAGTTGAGAATGTGTAACAAAATATTAAGCCATTAAGCCATAGTAGTTCATTGTAGTTTCAGTAAATTTGTGTTATGGCAATAAAAGTTGGAAGGCAGATACCACAATATCAGTGGATTGTTTTTCTGCAGTTGTTCAGTTACTTTTCTGGGACTGTAGTTGACCACAGTAGTAGTTACATTTCAGATAGAGTAGTTGTAATTGTAATCATCCATCATCAGCAAAAACGTGTGGTTGACAAACTGCGTCCCCATGTCATCCATGCTCTTGTCGCCAACATTTAGCATTGTTTGCCTCGAACTGTGTTCGCTGTATCACGGCGTAACCTGACGATTTTGTGATAGTCAACAGTGCCAGTGAATCATGAATATGAACATGCTGAACACTGACCCTGACGATCAGGTGCACATTTTTTAATCCAGGTGAAAAAAAGAAGTAAATTCTCAAAGACAAAAGCGGGGGTAGGGTACATTGCGGGAGTAAATATGGTGTATAAAATTTGCTGGCATCACAAATATTGCTGCAATATTATAGGTCTCACCGGTGTCCAGAAATGTTAAGTATGGACTGGGCAGTGAAGCTGTCTTGATTCAGTGTGAATAGCACATTTACAGTTACAGGCCTTTAATTGTTCTTTGTCAAGAGATTTTGTAATAACTATGCGATTATTGTGCCTGGCATTTCAGTAGCATTGATACTTTTGTGTCTGAAGCCCCACTGCTTTTGTGAGACCTTTGTGTTTTACATCTGCTTCGCCTTCCCTAGGAACCACGTGACCATGGTCACCAGTGATCACCTGACCAGCCTTTTGAAGAACATCTTGAACCTCCTGCGGAAGACGGTCAACACTGAGGGCTCCCCCTGGATGATCACTATTGCAGGTGCATCAGCTCTTTGGTCGCATTTACCCTGCCGCAGTGGCTCAGGGGTTACGGTGCTCGGCTGCTGGCCCGAAAGATTCGGGTTCGATCCCGGCTGCGGCGGTCGCATTTCAACGGAGGCGGAATTCTAGAGGCCTAGCAGAACTTTTTGCTGGGCTAGAGGCCCATGTACTGTGCAATATGCCAGTGCACGTTAAAGAACCCCAGGTGGTTGAAATTTCCGGAGCCCTTTACTACGGCGTCCCTCATAGCCTGGGTCACTTTGGTATGTCGACCCCCTATGAACCAAACCAATCTTTTGTCGCATTTTGCGTTAACCTCTTTTAGCAGAGTTCAGAGGGCTCTCGAACTCTCTTATGACTTTGAAAGACACTGAGCAGCCCAGGTGGCTCGGCTTCAGTCCCTTCATGCCTAGCATGTCAAAAGGCTGCCCAGTTTCCACCATGGCCAGTCTGCTACAACTGTGGTCAGTTCCAGAATGAAATGTTTAAAAGAAAGGCACAGTGTTTGAGACACCCAAAAAACACTCCACTCCAAGGAACCCAGTTTCAGAGCCACTGCTGTAAAAAGCGTAAGGGACAAACTACACTGGAGACAGGAAAGGGGCAATTGCATTAGGTGCCTTCTGTCCAGATGCTTGCCATCACTGTGGAAGCATCGGCTATCGTTTATCTTTTTTCTAGTGGCATCATCCCGACTGACTGGACTTGTTGTGCCTGTATTTGAGGAAGGGGACTGTAATCAGTTAACCGATTACCGCCTGATATCACTCATCTGCGCATGATCCAAACTCGTGGAACATATTATTTCAAACTACATAACTGATTTCCTAGATACGAAACTCCAGCGTGCGTTTCACAAAGGCCCGTCGACAACCACTCATCTGGTTTCAAAGATTAATACCTTTATGTCTGTTCTCGATATTTGCAGTCAAATAGATGTTATATTCCTAGATTTTAGCAAAGTTTTCGACAAGGTCACACATTCCAGTCTATTATTCAAGCTTAACAAGATGGGTTTACATGGTAGTGTAGTCAAGCGGATATCGACATATCTAGACATGCACTAACAGTTCGTTGATTTCGAAGGCTATTATATAGACGTTCTCTCTGTAAACTTGGATGTTCCACAGGGCAGTGTCCTAGATTCTCTACTTTTCTTAACTTAGGTGAATGACTTGACCACCTGCATTTTATTATTCGCAGATGACTGCTTGCTCTTCAAGGTTGCCAATGACATAAATGATCAATTTATACTTAATGAAAGTCTTAATGCTGTTTCTAATTGGTGTGATCTCTGGGATATGAAACTTGACCCTGATAAAACTGTTCTCATGCCCATCAGCAACAAAAAGTCTTCTTTTCCTTACCAATTCATAATCAAGCAAACCCCGATATCTCAAACTGACTGTTTCAAATATCTGAATGTAAAAGTTACTAACCACGTAATCTAGTCCACTCATATTGATAATATCTACACTTCTGCTCACCGCAAGCTCAGTCAAGTCAGCCACAAGCTCAAATACTGCCCTTCCGACGTAAAACTCCTGGCCAGTAGCTCATTAATCAGATCTCTGTTGCAATATGCCTACGACGTTTGGGATCTTTTCACTAAGAAAGATATTCACAAGCATGAACGCTTACAAAGGTCACCGGTTCACTTCATATACAATCGTTACCGTCACCATGATTCCCCATCTGAGTTAATGAGAATCAGTAACATCAAGTCTTTAGAGTCCTTGAGAAATCTAGCACTGTTAAAATTCCTCATTAAACTCGACTGCAGTCAATTCTGTCTTGACCCTTCAACATACTAGTAGCCTTTATCACCTAGAGTCACAAGGCATTACCGTATAAACATGCATAAGGGCCACACTCGTGTATTGGCCACAGTCTGTTTTCCCAAAGGAAATGATTTTTTAAAAAAATATCCTGAAATATCCTGGCTGCTCTGAAACTTTCCATTACCCACACGAGAATAGCCTTTGAAATGCACACGCCCTGGCCTTTGCGATCAGCTCCGGCTGAAAGCAGCGGTGTGCTTGATCGCGGAGGCCATGCACGCGCACAGGAGCTCCCAGGGGCCGCCCATGGATGGCTCCCGAGGCCGTGGCTCATCGTCATCATCATTGTCAACTTTTTCCTCTGCCACGGGCTCCCGCTCTTTATATCGGCATCAGTATCACCAGTTCCAGCTGCCAAAGGCACGGGAACTGTGGTAGTGTGTTAGTTCACCGTAGTTGCGGCTTTTGTGTGCTGCTGCCGAGCGTTGCAGTTTTGGGCAAGCACCTTAATAGCAACACGGCTGGGTGTTAGCTCTCGGATACGGCAAATGTGCCCGCAGGAAATTCGATGTGGCCGAGAAGTGCGTCCGACAATGCTGAAACCAAAAGGATGCTCTGAAGAACACAGGCTGCAAAAAGCGCCCTGTCCGAGGCAAGCCGTGCGAGTTTCCCGAACTAGAAGAGCTGCTCTGCTATGTGATGGAAGTGCGGAACAATGGCTATGCATTGACAGTGGACATGCTGCGCAACTTCTTGTGGCATGAGCGTGCACCAGAGCACAGCACTAGCTTGGAATCAAAGTACTCTGTGAGTGACGATAAGTGCCGATTGAACGCAGAATAATCGCCACTGATTCCCTGATTGGTCTGTTTTTACTTTAAAAAAAAATTTTTTTTTTTCACACATCATATGTATGGGCCACACCCCGAAAATTGTCCCTCGAATCTGGAAAAAAAAGTGTGGCCCTTACACGCATTTATACGGTAATTACCATACTCATAAACTGGCTCCGTTATTCGCTTGCACAAACATCTTCAAATATTCTTCCTTTTCTAGGACTATATCCGATTTTGAATAATCTGCTATCTCATGTATTTGCTTCCGAAAATCTGCTCTCTGCAATGGAATGAGCTTTTGACTGTTAACTTTTGTTGCTCAGTGTCACAGTTTGTTTTCTGTATTACTCCCTTTTTGCTTTTTTTATTGCGAAAGCAATACTAGTTGCACTTTCAGCCCGTCGTGTAGCGAGGCCGGTAGCTACCAAATTAGCATATTGGATTGGATTGGATTGGATTGCATTGGATTGGATTGTATAACTGATGCATCACCACAAGTCTAACCACAAGCACCACCACCAGCTACACTACCAGCTGAACCATGGCATAGCTACGGATATTGCTTTCGCAATTATCGGGCTTAACCAACCTAAGCCACAGCCAATTTTTTGTTTTCATTACGTGCCAATCCCTACATTTGGCATTGTGTAATGACGGTCCACTGTATGATTCCCCACTCCTGCTGGGGCCTCTGTGGCTTGCAGTGTTGCACAAGTACTGAATGAATGACAACAACGCAGGCCATGCGGGCCAGATTGTGATCAACTCGTCGGAGGAGCTCCTGCGCGACCCTGTGCTGCCCCTGATGGAGAAGGTCCGGCAGTGCGCAGACGCGGTCTTCCACAAGGAGGAGTGCATGCGCAGCTACCTCAAGTCCAGCACCGACGACACCTCCCAGGCAGAGAGCCAGCTCCAGGAGGTGGGCTCCCCATCGTGGCTAGAGTGGGGCCAGAGGAAGCAAGCAGCCTGCGCTATACCGCGTGTTCCGTATTTATCTGTCCCTGTTACGAAAAATTCCGCTGCGCAATCTACTGAACTATATGGGCTCAAAACGCCGACTACAAGGTACCTTATGATGGTCTTCGTCTTTCGATAAGTAAGTTAACATCGAAAATTGCCTGCATTTTCAGGAATCGGTGAAAAACTGCATTCGGCTGCGGCAGAACTTTTCGTCCAGGCGAGCAAAGAAGCCAGTTTGACAGGCTGCGCCATCTGGCGAGCGATGTGAACTTCAAGGAGCAGACGATACGCACATCTGAAGAAACGGCGCGAGGTGCGCATTCTCGCCCCAAGTCAAATCGGTTGCCTCACCACTCGCCAGATGGCGCAGCCTGTCAAAATGGCTTCTTTGCTCGCCTGGACGAAAAGTTCTGCCGCAGCCGAATGCAGTTTTTTGCCGATTCTTGAAAATGCAGTCAAGTTTAGATGTTAAATTACGTATCGAAAGACGAAGACCATCATAAGCTACCTTGTAGTCGGCGTTTGAGCCCATATAGTCCAGTAGTTTGCGCAGGAGAATTTTTTCTAACACGGACAGATAAATGCGGAACAGGCGGTATGAGTGAAGCAATGGTCACGAACCCATTGTTATGTGCTGATGTAGCACACTAGAAAGAAACCGCTTGAATCTCCACAGTGGGCACACCCCCAGTAAAAGCACAGTCACTAAAATTTGGGGAGGGTGACCGGGCTGTCAGCTGTTTCACTCCTTGAGACTCAATTTTATGACATTGCAAAGCATATTTGGCTAAGCTAAAAGGTCCCGCTGCGGTGGCTCAGTGGTTTTGGCGCTCGGCTGCTGACCTGAAAGGTGCGGGTTAGACCCTGGTGCTAGACCCCGGAATGCTAGAAGCCCGTATACTGTGCGATGTCAGTGCACATTAAAGAGCCCCAGGTGGCCGAAATTTCTGGAGCCCTGCACTACGGCGTCCCTCATAGCCTGAGTCGCTTTAGGACGTTAAACCCTCATAAACCAAACTAAAAGGCAGTACAGAGAAGAGAAAGTGGTAATCGTTTACATTGCTGACACATAGTTAGTGTTAATCTCTGCTGCAGCAGAGTATTTAGTTGGGTATTATCTGAGAGCAGCAGCCTCAAGCGATGGAGGCTAGAGACAAACAAAAACTCTTTAGTATATTGTGCCCCTTGTGGTTGATAAGAACAGAGTCTTGGATGGGCGAGAAGCCCTGTGGTGCCTGTTAAGAAGCTTTCAGCAGTGAGTGAACGAAGAATGACGGTCACGTCAGTGTGCAACGGTAGTTTGTAAGTCTCTTTCTGCGGCACCTTGGCAGTTGTGTCACGGAGTTTTCCCAGCTTCTCCATTTCGTCCCTGTTTTTTTTCACACCTCTGCGTGCAGTGCGTGGCATGGATCAGAGGAACACTGTTTGGCACATAAGTGCTAGTTTCTGCTGCTTCACACAGACTGCTCAAGGGTGCAGTGTATCCGGACACTTGGCGTTTGGTCAGCTCAGTGCTGCAGCGGCACTCGGCTTTCCTCCTCTCTTAGTTTTTCTATGCCACTGACACCAACCCTGCAGAACCGGAAAACAGGCCTTGAGTGCTGTTGCATTAAAAGCTCTCTTGCTTTGTGTGCAAAAATTGTTGGGAGCTGCCACAGTGTAGAGTACATACCACACAGACATAGCAGTAATTAAATCACTTTTCTTGGCAGTTTTGTAATGTAATTCATTACTTTTCTGGGCTCGTAGTTTAGAAATCTAATGAATTTTCTTTGGAGCAGTAATTTCATGGAAAAAGTAATTAATCATTAGTGAAATTACCACATTTGCACAATTGTAAGTCACTCGAACGACCATGTACAGTCACACACACAGACGCGCCTTAAGGCTACCAGGAGAGCTCCATGACCATTGCATGCTGTATTGCACGCACATACAGACACACTGCGATTGCTTGAGCAAGTACTTCTCTGACTGCCTTATTAATGGTATTGCCACGTCACCACACTGACAAGAAGTCTCAACTGATGTGTAACAAACCTGGTTGTGAGATTTCGAGAAAACTAGCTTCTGTGGCAGGAGGTGAAGACCTGTCTTTAGCTCAAGGACAACATAGGCGACATGCAATTTATTTCTGCCTACATGCCTCCAGAATGATGATTCAGTTGAACAGCATCATCATCATCTTCATCATCATCAGCCTGACTACACCCACTGCAGTGCAAAGGCCTCTCCCATGTCTCTGCAATTAACCCTGTCCTTCGCCAGTTGCGGCCACCATATTCCCGCAAACTTCTTAATCTCATCCGCCCACCTAACTTTCTGCCGCCCCCTGCTACGCTTGCCTTCTCTTGGAATCCACTCCGTTACCCTTATCCACTCCGTTACCCTTAAGGACCAGCGGTCATCTTTCCTTTGCATTACATGCCCTGCCCAAGCCCACTTCTTCCTCTTGATTTCAACTAGGATATCATTAACGCGCGTTTGTTCTCTCACCCACTCCGCCCTCTTCCGATCTCTTAACGTTACACCTATCATTTTCCTTTCCATAGCTCGCTGCGTTGTCCTTAACTTAAGCTGAACCCTCTCTTTAGCCTCCACATTTCTGCCCCATAGGTGAGTACCGGTAAGATACACCTGTTGTATACTGTTCTGTTGAGGGATATTGGTAAGACTGCCATTCATGATCTGAGAGAACCTGCCATATGCGCTCCACCTCATTCATTATTCATCTAGTTATTTCCATCTCATGATCCGGATCTGCGGTCACTACCTGCCCTAAGTAGACATTCTCTTACTACTTCCAGCACCGTGCCACCTATTGCAAACTGCTGCTCTCTTGCTAGACTGTTCAACATTACTTTGGTTTTCTGCATGTTAATTTTTAGCCCCACCGTTCTGCTCTGCCTGTCTGATTCATTGATCATGCTTTGCAGTCCATGTCCTGAGTGACTTAGCAAGGCAATGTCATCAGGGAATCACAATTTACTTAGGTATTCTCCATTAACTCTTATCCCCAACTGTTCCCATTTCAGGCCCCGGAATACCTCCTGTAAGCAGGCAGTTAATAGCATAGGCGAGATTGTGTCTCCCTGCCTGACACCTTTCCGTATTGGAATTTTATTGCTGACTTTATGAAGAACTATGGTAGCTGTGCAATTGTTATAGATATCTTCCAATATTTTCACATAACACTCTTCTACACCCTGATTCTGCAATGCCTGCATGGCTGCTGAGGTTCCTACTGAGTCGAATGCTTTTTCTTAATCAATAAACGCTATATATAGGGGCTGGTTCCATTCTGCACATTTCTCTATCACCTGATTGATAGCGTGAATATGGTCTATTGCCGAGTATCCTTTATGAAAGCCTGCCTGATCATTTGGTTGATAAGGTTGTCCTGACCCTATTAGCGATTACCTTAGTAAATACTTTGCAGGCAACAGACAATAAGCTGATTGGTCTGTAATTTTTCAAGACCTCAACGTCTCCGTTCTTATGAATTAAGATAATGTTAGCGTTTTTCCAAGCTCTAGGTGCGCTCGAAGCCACAAGGTATTGCGTATACAGGGTGGCTAGTTTTTCGAGCACAATCCTTCCTTCAACAAATCTGCTATTATCTGATCCTCACCAGCTGCTTTTCCCCTTTGCATTGCTCCCAAGGCTTTCTTTACTTCCTCCCTCGTTACTGGTGGGATGTCCCATTGCTGTGCTCGACTGCCTCTCTCAGCAACATTCTGATTGCAATTGCTACTGCATAGATAGATTTGTGTAAAACTCTGCGGCTACTTTAACCATCTCATCCGTATTGCTAATGACATTGCCCTCTTTTTCTCTTATCGCATACATCTGGTTTTTACCTATCCCTAGATTTCTCTTCACTGCTTTCAGGCTTCCTCCGCTCTTTAGAGCATGCTCGATTTTCTCCATGTTAAACTTCCTGATATCGGCTACCGTGCGCTTGTTTATTAACTTTGACAGCCCTAGTAGTTCTATTCTGTCTATGGAGTTAGACGTCCTCATGCTTTGCCGTTTCTTAATCAGATCTTTAGTCTCCTGAGATAGCTTCATGGTATCCTGTCAAACCATCCCTCCACCTATTTCTACGGAGCACTCCGTAATGATATCTGTGAGAATTACTTAGAATTACTTTAAAAGGAACAGCACAGGACAGAGGAACGTACAACAGTGGCGCTGCCTGTCCTGTGTTTGGGCTGTTCCCTTTTGAGCATTGTTTAACCAACTAGCCCGCAACAGCACAACGCGTGAACAGCAGAACTGGCAGCTTGTCTGCGCCCCATTGCATTTCCAGGACGTTGAGTGTGGACAAGCAGTCGATGCGCTACCACTGTTTGCACGGACGGCAAATTCTTCAAAATCAAGAGGGTGGAACCATATTATGCATTTATTTATTTATTTATTTTATTTATTTGAACATACTGCAGGCCCTTTTCGAGCCCATGCAGGAGTGTTTACAATGCATCACTGATCAAACAGAGTAAAAACAAAAATTCAAAAATACAGAGATGTTCTCTGACCTAAACACAAAAAGAGTAGGAGAGAATTAAACAGAAAAGTCAATTTTTTCGATATAATTAAGAAATAGTTCCACGGACGTACACTTCACCGCATCTTCAGGCAATTTATTCCAACATGATATAGCATCTGGAAACAGGGAGTACCTGTGGACATTTACACGGCTGACTGGTTGACGAAGTGTTTTACTATGGTTTGTTCTAGACGAATGTTTGAATGGAGGGCGTAAGTATTGTGAATTGGCTATTTTAAAGTGGCCGTGGAGAAGTTGGAACAAAAACTTTAATCTTGAAATGATTCTTCGCTGTGACAGGCTTTGTAAATTTGACTGAATTATTAGACTGGTAGCTAGTTTGTCGTGAATACTTTGAATAGACAGTGAACAGTGAAATTCTGATTGAAGAAATTTTGCGATTAAGTTGACATCATCTTTGTCAGCAAAGTGGCTCTTCAATGGACTTCAAAAAGGGGCTAATTTCCAATGCTGACTTTGAAGCTCAGTGACGGTGCAAACACAGAAATTTGAAAATTTTGTAGAAACTATGGCCAATGTTCAACATTTTTTGTGTTGAAACTGAAAAGTAATTCAAATTTAATTTTTATTACTTCTGGGAAGTAACTCCAATGTGATGTCATTACTTTTTGAGAGTTTAAAGTGTAATTTAATAATATTGTGAGATATCTGGGAAAGTAATAAGGGATATAATTGCTTTTCAGAAGTAATTTTGCGATGTATGGTACCACAGAGGAACTGTGCTTTCCTTAATAAAGGAGCCCAAAACGATCATCTCACGTCACAGGATCACGTTCATTACACATGTCAGAGGAACAGACTGCAGTCAAACAATACCGCTGGTGATTGACCCTCAAGTGTGTGTTCCCAGAAAAGTGTTCGTAACGCTTTCATTTTCTTTGCTTGCTTCTTCTCCTCGTCACCCAGGAGTTCTCCCTGCTTGTCCGGGACATATATGCCTTCTTCCCCCTGCTGATCAAGTATGTTGACCTCCAGAGGTGCGTCCACAATGAGCAGCATCTCTTCTTCATCCCTGTCTCAGCTGAACACTTGTGGAGCTTTTTTGTGCTGTGCTAAAAATGATCCCTGTGATGGGTCTCTTTTCAATGCTATTAACTTTTCTTGTTGTAAGCATTGACTACTTAAATGCTTAAAATGGCACTGCTGTCGTGCTTTTGTTCGTCCCGAGAAATACCTTGTTGGTGTCACGTTCCAAGCATGTCATTCCCAAATATTTGTTATCGATGCACTACAACCGTGTCCATCAATTTGAATTCTCCATTTCATTTTCCTTGACTTGGGGGCATGACTGACCCCGCTTACCAAAACAGTGGCTGGCACTGTGCTCTACCTTGAGGGGGGACACTGGTCTTAGACCTATTTTTCTTATTTTTCGTCCAATCCTAATGAAACTGTACCACCTTTTTACATGGATTTCAACAATGAAATTACCTTTCTCATAAATTAGTCGGTTCCCTAGATAATTAATTTTAATTAGTAATTCATTAGTACCTCTGCAAAAAAAACTGCTCAATAAAAATAATTTTTAATCCATGGCTACATAGTATGGTGACTAAAGAGCGCAATAATTAAAACCATTTTTCCATTTTACCCTCATTGGTAGTTTTACAGCACTTGGAATATCAATGTTCAAGGTGTTCCATTTCATTTATTTTTCCCTTAAAGGCCCGAGGGCATTACATAAGGGGGGAGCAAACTCAAGACTTGTACTAACAAGACAAGAACACTACAAAGAAGGAAAAGAAATAACAGTGAAAAGGAATAAAAATGTACAGCAGGTAAGGGGCGTCGAAAAGGTTATACAATATGTAAGAAGTAAAAAAAAAAATTTAACACATGAGTAAACAAAGGCTAAGGAATGAAAAAAAGCAAGGACACTTGTCTGTATCAAGCACAACATATAATTGAAAAGATTGTTCTCACGAAAATGGTCCTTTAGTATATCACGGAATGATTTGCGATTAGTGCATGATACAATGATGTTTGGCAGGGCATTCCATAGAGCTATTGCGTGCGGGAAAAAAAAGAAGAACTGAGTGATAACGTGCGACAGTTGATGCGAGCGATGCTATGATTATGGTTCAAGCGGCTAGACGTCCTATGGGGGGGGTTCTAGTTTTGCGTGGCGTGAATGTAATGCATCAATAAACTTTGCAAAGTAATAAAATTTTGAAGTGCGATTGAACAAATCTGCTTCGATTATGGCACGCATTGTGCCTTCAGCTTCCCTTAGCAAGCAATATGACATCTCTGTCTGCCCTAGATGTTGAGATATTGACATACTAAGACAGCCAGATGTCAAAAATTTTCATGCCGTTAAATTGTCTGCTCCTGCACAAATTCAGCTCACACGATGATCTGAATTGGATATTATGGTCAAAACGCTGATTTCTTGAAGGAAAAAATTGGTGCAGTTGGAAAATAATAGCTCGAGATTCCACAAATGTCACTTTTTGAAAACCGATTGTATGGAAGGAGACCCTAGTTTGCGCTCTGTCCATGAGTACTACTTGTTCACAGTGAAGCAGTCTACCCATTACATAGCATCCCTTTGAAGGCAACACTGCCCTGTTTTTGGAGGTTTTCTTTCCAGATCGCATGCCCTTTATATTACCCCTCTGTTGCTGTTATTTCTTTATCTTCACCTACATACCATATATACTTAAAGGTGCACTGAAGAGGAATCTGAACTTGTCTTTTTACCATGGGAACTCGATCTACACGTTCCGAACTTTCTTAGAAACTTCGATTTATTGCCCTGTGTGGCCGATTTCCGTAATTAAATCGAATTAACGTCCGGATCCCGCCTTTTTTTTTTATTTCTCCCCCGTACGGTGGGCGGAGTCGACCAACGCGGGGAGTGCCTTTCACCCAGTCCCGCGGCGGCTTGCCGCTCTGCCACCGGTGGAGTAATACGTAGTAGTCCGTAGAAGCAAATAGTCCGCGCCTATTTTTATTTCTGCGGGCTTATTTTGCGCCTATGTTATCTGCGAATGAAACTATTCATTCATGGAAACCCAAAAAACAAAATAAAGCCAAAGCAAAGCTTCCACGGAGCTGGCTGAAAGGCACTTCACGCGTTGGTGGACTCCGCCCACCGTACGGGGAGAATTAAAAAAAAAAGGCGGGAGCCGGATGTTAATCCGATTTAATTAGGGAAATCAGCCGCACAGGGCAACAAGTAACTGTTTCTAAGAATGCTAAGAATGTGTAGGTTGAGTTCCCGTGGCAAAAAGACAAGTTCAGATTCCTCTTCAGTGCACCTTTAAGTAAGGGCCGCACTTTTTTTCCACGGTTTTGATGGGATGTGGCCCTTACACGGGACCGGCATTTTTCCATAAAATTTTTCTGACTACAACAGAGCTCTGATTATGCATCCCCAAGTTTATGCTATGACATGCATTTTATGACAAATTAGCGCAGTCCGCGAATCCTTCAATTATACAATGCGTTGTAAGTATGGATAACAGGACACGTGCCCAACGCTCAGCACAAATTAACCAACCGGAGTAAAACAGGTTGTTAGACCAGATAACTGGCAAATGCCCGGTGTTTGTAAGCTATTAAGACCCTCCGAAGATTATGCACTTGACTCGCAGTTTGCCTTGGTGTACAGTTCAGAGTGCTTAGTGACTTCGGCCGTGCCACTCCACACCTGCGACCCGTGGCCATCAGTGTGACATAGCCTTTGCCTGGCCTGTTTTTTTTTTGCATGCTTCATGGTGGACGACCTTGCAGAAATAATTATACATTCATCTTAAGGGGGGATGAGGGTGTTAAAACTTACCTTTTTAGTTGTGGTTAGAATCGCATGAAATTTTGCACACAGATATGTTCTTCTCTTCTGATTTCAAAAATGTAGTCATAATTCAGCTGGTTGTCTTAAATTAAAAGTTATCTTAAAGACTAGAGAGTAATTAAGTAATTTCTTACGCAGCTTTAATGAACTTTCTCGCTGCATTTTGTTGCTTTTAATTACATGAATTGATAACCAGAGAATTCCCATACCCGATGACATTCTTACTTTTTTTGTTTAGGCTACATATAAATGGCAATTTACAGTTAGCTTAACGAGTTGCAGTGTCAAATATTGCAACCTTTTACTCTCAACACAGTATATCAGGATGCCATGCCTTTAGAGAAAAACGAAGAATGTCACCGGGTATGGAAACCCTCTGGCTATCAGTTCATGTAAATAAAAGCAACAAAATGCAATGAGAAAGTTCATTAAAGCTGCGTAAGAAATTACCTAATCACATTCTAGACTTTGTAAGATCGAAGACCACCAGCTCAATTGTGACTGGATATTTGGAATCTGAAGAGAAAAAATGCATCTGTGTGCAAGATTTCCCGAGATTCTAGCCATAAATAAAAAAGTTAGTTTTAAGACCCTCGTCCCCCCTTAATGCAAGGTTATTGTATGGTGATAAACTGGTAGCAAGGTTAGACCTTTTATGATTGACTATGACTGGATTGGAAGCAATTTCACTGCGACTTTAATGCTGCTAATGTAGGTGCACCCCATTCTAACTTTTGCGCAGCATAACATTTTGTCCTTTCTGGCACAAATGTCGAGAGCACAGGAGTCTGCACCACTGACCAGACAGGGCCCGGAGCACAAGACATCACGTCCATTGTCGTACTGAGTGCAGCAGGCAGTTTTCTTCATCTGTTAGCTTCTATGTGAGAAAAATTATGCACACATGAAACAATGCTTCTGGCTCAATCTTTTTTTTTTTTAATTACCGGCGGACAAGTTGGGGTTGTGGCCCTTACACTAGTATATATGGTATTTGACTTATTCATGCCACGCAATGTGTGAGTTTGTGGCATGGCCCTGGGTGACAGCTTGTGCTGTTCTCTTTTCTTTTAAAGAAACCACTGGCTTAAGAACAACGTGAAAGAAGCGGAAAAGGTCTACACCTGTGTTGCCCACGTGTTCAACACTTGGAATAAGTCTCAGGTGGGTTGTGCTAACAAGTACGGAGTGAGAACAGCTTGGCTGACTTGGGCTTTGCAATATACGCTGCAGTCAGTCGAGGCAGCCGTACTGCGTGTCTGGAGTCGCATTTCACTCCTTAGTTGTATTCATTTTTCCTGAGTCTCAGCCAGTGAGATTTTAAAAAGTTTGCACCTGTTAAATATCTTTGATGCCTGCTTAACTCCCCAGATGACAAAAAAGAGGAAAAGAAGTTGGGAACTATAATTATTTAGAGAAATAGCAGAGATGTGATGTACATAGAAAAAAAATTCATTTTCAGTGAGCAAGTTGAATGTAGCTTTTTTGACAACTTTTGCAAACTGCATTGGCATCTTCCTAATGCATGTTTTTTTGTGTGTCTACAATGAGGCACGTGAAGAGTACCAGGAACTGCATTCCTTCCATTTACTGTGTAGTTGAATTCATTGTAAGCAAAAGCGCGATCAGGGGCTACCCAAGCATAGTTGCAGCCGTCTTTTGCATAAAAGTGGATTATGAGAACTGTTTGGGCACTGACCCACCTTCCTTGCATATTTCAATCAATCAATCAATTTATTTAGCATTTCTTTCAATACAGAAATAAATACAAGGATAAGGACAAAAAACTGCTTTTCAAGCAGTTTGACAATGGTTTTTTCCCTTTTTTTTTCTCTTGACAACGGATAACAGCAGAAATAAAACAAAGCTGCGGTTATAATTGTACGAAGATAAGAGCATGGAATGTACATAGTAATTGTAAACACATAATATATAGTAAACACAAAATACATATAGTATACATAGTAATTCCAAACAAAAAATGCCACATATTAGTAAAAAGTAACAATACAGGTTCAATGTAACTGATAGACATGGATTCAATAAGACGAATGCTAATACTTAATCACCAATATTTTGCACACTGAAGAACATATAACGGCGAAATTGACATATGGCTATACAGGACTAAAAACATTTCCTACTACATTTGCAGGCATAGAAGCACAGACCACAGTTTTACCACACACATTTCACTGAATGTTGGAAGCTGTTTCTTGGCTCATAAAAGCTAGAGTGCTGCCCATTGTCTCCCATTAATGCTGGCTCTGGCATCAAGTATGTTTCTGTGCCCTGAAAAATAGCTCGGTGTCGAAGCAGATTGGAACACCATTCGCAGTACTTCCGGCGGGAGGAGGCCAACTTCATCTCCCAGCACGAGATCGACAACATGGCGCTCATCATGCCTTCCTCCGGACGGGGCCGGGCGAGCGTCCAGACCATAGACGCGGGCCAGAGCCAGAAGAAGGTGCGCACTGTGGTGGTCTGTGTGCCCTGTGTGTCATTGCTTAACGTGTGCTGCCCTCTCAGGAGAAGAAGAAGAAGCGGGACGGCAAGCGGGACAAGGACAAGGAGCTGGCGGCGAGCCTGGTGGTGGCCTGCCTCAAGCGACTGCTGCCCGTGGGGCTCAACCTGTTCGCGGGCAGGGAGCAGGAGCTGGTGCAGCACGCCAAGGAGAAGTTTCTCAACGTGAGCACTGCTGTGCTCACTAGAGCATGCATGACCTCCACAGTACTCATCAGCATCATCATCAGCAGCAGCCTGGCTACGCCCACTGCAGGGCAAAGGCCTCTCCCATGTCTCCCCAATTAACCCTGTCTTTTGTCAGTTGCGGCCACCGTATCCCCAGAAACTTCTTTACCTCATCCGCCCACCTAACTTCCTGCCGCCCCCTGCTACACTTGCCTTCCCTTGGAATCCACTCCGTTACCCATAAGGACCAGCGGCTATCTTGCCTTCGCATTACATGCCCTGCCCAAGCCCACTTCTTCCTCTTGATTTCGACGAGGATGTCATTAACCCATGTTTGTTCCCTCACCCACTCCGCCCTCTTCCGATCTCTTAATGTTACACCTATCATTTTTATTTCCATAGCTCGCTGCGTTGTCCTTAACGTAAGCTGAACCCTCTTCGTTAGCCTCCACGTTTCTTCCCCAGCCACGTTTCTACCTCCTCAGTACTCACCCCATATTCATGGCCACTGGGTGAAAATGTGGCCTCTATACTAAAGTGCCGAGGGGGCAAAATGGTCCATAGAACCAGTGCAAGCAAGGCCTGTGAAAAGAAAAGGACACTTAAGCTCTGCCTATCACTTAAAGGTATGACACGTGCTATCATTAATGGATCACTCCTTCAGCTGCCCTCATTTGCGCATCACTTCTGTTCTTTCTTTCACCATCACGAATACTGAGGGGGTCTTTGGACCTTGTAGGGTTCTGCACTTACCAATGCGCCAGCACCTGTAGTGTCCATTGCCTGTCTGTCTGTTTGTGTGAAGCCAGTTATGTGACAGGCTGCTATTAATAAGGGAGCTATTAATAATTCCTGGCACCTGCTGAACATGCCATGACTGAAGCAGCAGCCTTACGCGCAGATTTGGTTTGGTCTGCCGCACAATAGTAACATCAGTCTATCCTGGGGTCATATGCCTCGCAGTGCTTGGCCACTGCGCTTCGCTCACTTTGACATCAGCTTTGTTCTCCTTCATCCTTTCCATGAAATACTTTGTTTCACCAATGTACAATGCTGGGCACTCAGAGCGGGGTGGGTTGTGCACAACGCCTTCAGCCTTGTTTTTAGGATGGCAGTTTTTCAGGCGGGGCGGGAGGCGTCCGGTGGGGATGATCGGCTTGAGTATTGTTCGCATCCCTTCCTTTCCCAGAATACGAGCTGAGGTTACTGTGGGTCTAAAAGTTACCATGTAGAAAACGAAAGTAATGTTCAACCGTCTCGGAATGGAACAGCAGTTTGCAATTGATAACGAGATGTTGGAAGTGGGATGGGGATATATATACGTCTACATAGGGCAGGTAGTGACCGCAGATCCGGATCACGAGAGTGAAAAATTCAAGGGGTGCACTTAAGTCTCCTTACATGCTGAAGTGCGAAAGTATTTAGAGTACCACACGTGTCAGCATCCAAGAACGAACTCACAGGGAGCGACGGAAGTTCTTGTCTAGACTTTTTTTTTGTCATTTTGTCTTTTGTGACGTCATGAACTCGTCAACAACTTGTTGTTTAGACATGTTTCTATCAAGCAACTAGTTGGGTCCCATCACGTGACTGGTTGATGATGTGGCTACCACTAACTATTGCTGTCACTATTAATGTCACTATTACTACCAGTAACTGTTACTCTCACTAATTATTTTTATTATTGATTACCTGTTATTTGCTTCATTAATTATTATCTATTAATTACTTGGTTATCATTACTGAATGTTGTCATATCGTCGTTATCTTGTGCACAGAACTCGTGGTCATGCCATCCGTGAGGCAAGAAATGCATTAATAACTAGAAGAATAAGAATAGGTCGGAGCACATTTGGCAGGTTTTTTCAGGTCATGAAAAGCAGTCTACCAGTATCCCTCAAGAGAAAAGTATATAACAGCTGTATCTTACCAGTACTCACCTATCGGACAGAAACATGGAGGCTAATGAAAAGGGTTTAACTTAATCCACCAAGGTGGCTCAGTGGTTATGGTGCTTGGTTGCTGACCCGAAAGACACAGGTTCGATCCCAGCTACGGTGGTCGAGTTTCTATGGAGGTGAAATTCTAGAGGCCCGTGTACTGTGCAATGTCAGTGCATGTTAAAGAACCCCGTGTTGTCGGAATTTCTGGAGTCCTTCACTACGGTGTCCCTCTTAGCCTCAGTCACTTTGGGACGTTAAACCCCCGTAAAACCAATCAACTCAATTTAAGGACAGTGCGAAGAGCTATGAAAAGAAAAATGATAGAGGTAACATTAACAGACGGGAAGTGGGCGGAGTGCGTCAGGGATCAAAGGCAGGTTAATGACATCCTAGTTGAAATCAAGAGGAAGAAGTGGGCTTGGGCGGGGCATGCAATGCGAAGGCAAGATAACCAGTGGTCCTTAGGGGTAACGGAGGGGATTCCAAGGGAAGGGAAACGTAGCAGGGGGCGGCACAAAGTTAGGTGGGCGGATGAGATATAAAAGTTTGCAGGGATAGGGTGGCTGCAGCTGGCTTAAGGCTAGTTTAATTGGAGAGATATGGGAGAGGTTTTTGGCCATCGGTGGGCGTAGTCGGGCTGTCGATGATGCGACAATTCAGGTACACAGCATAAAAAACTGAGACGCTGCTACCGGCCCGATTTCCACAAAAAGTGCCAGTACCCCCTTAAGAGCGTGGTGCATTGCATTAGAGATAGTTGCTCTGCAAGCACTCCTTCTGTGTCAGTGAGATTCTGCCTACTTGCACACATATGCGGAATTGGTCATTTTCCACTTTACATTGACAGACTGCGGGGAGTTGTCATGCCACTCCTGACACTGTGGTGCAGTAGTTAAGCAATGCGCCGCTACCCCAACAGGTGGCTATTTCAAACACAGTCCCCGATGGGGCTTGTGAGACCCAGGTTGCTGTTCCCGAGCAAACTCTTGCAGCCAGTCGTTAGTTTAACTGCCACGATGGGCAGGTTGTGATGACATCACAGGATCACATGACCTAGGTGGCAGGTGGATCTCTGGATCTTGAGCTCATAAGGCTGACGACACTGGCACTGATACCGCTGGATTTTCTGCAGAGAGAAGCCTTAATGCTATTGCGTTAGAAACATTTTTAAATTGGTGTCTCTGCCTTCAGAGCACAGCTTTAGGGCGTCCATTCCTGTGTTGAGCGTCGCTGTCGTCCTTGGCATAACCAAGCAAACAAGCTCATAGGAGGATGAAAGAGGGCAAATGCAGGTTGAAGGGGCGAAGGATGAATGACTGCAGCAGTGACGAGAGCATGTGCGAGGAGGAAAGCAATAGCGTGAAGGCAGGTGACATGGTGGTGGCCCGTGGCACAAAAACGAAGGAAAAGATTGTTCTGTGGCACGCTTGATGGCTCGGGCTTCCTTCAGCATTGTCTCGACTTGTGGCCCTGGTCCTCGTGACAGTGGGAAAGCAGTGCGCATGGACTCCCGGGTCGAGATAGTTCGAGCCCTCTCGAGAAGCCAAGGGGAGGGAGATGCAGCTTGATGCAAGCTGCAGTAAAAGTTACCTTTTGCATTTAAGGGAAGACACAGCGCGACGAAACACGGACACACGAAGAAATGACACACACACAGCGCTCGTGTGTGTGTCATTTCTTCGTGTGTCCGTGTTTCGTCGCGCTGTTTCTTCCTTTAAATGCATTACCAACTAGCCCGGAACCTTGCTCTTCTTACCTTTTGCGGCTTCCAGAAATTTAATCTACGCTCAACAACGCCATAAGGATTGCAGGTCACACATCAGGGGCTGGATTGACGTGCTGCCACCTGTGGTGATCGTCTCTCTTCTCTTCCCCTCAATTTGTGTGATATTGAACTCCTTGTTGAAATTATTATGTTTAATGGCAGCTGTGCAGGCCGTTCCTCATGGCATTTTGCCGCGCCATCTTAATAAGCATGCAGGATCGTGCTTTTCCCATTTGCCACTGTGATGTTCTGTGTCAAATGGTGTACCGTACGAGCAAACAATGTGTGATCTAATGTGTCATGTGAGTAGCTATGCGCGTGTTTGATGAACACCCCCTCAAAATTTAAGGAATGTGGAGTAGAAGAGGAGAGATGGCGAATAAGGCTCTGGATTGCACTGAAGAACCTACTGAATTCTAGGCAACTGCAATAGCCCCCTGTCAGGCAGCAAATTTAGTGTAATTTCCTACGAATGACATTAGTCTGGTTTACATCCTTGCTTGGGTCGTCGTCAGGTTATTAAGGCGGTAATGTCACTTGCAAATGTTTCCACTGAGGATTCACTCGAGGAGAGGCTCAGCTATAAGCTCAGTGGCAGATCGCTGTGTGCACTGCCGAAGCCTAAACCCAGATCTATCCCTGCTTGGCAATGCATTTTCCGTTCTGCAGTCGCCTAGGGTTGAAATGGCACAATAGCTGCGCTTAAAAACTATATTACCGAGGAGCGTATTCGTTGGCCAGTCGGTGTGCATTCCCTTTCATTTGTTCTGCCAGGATGAGTGCTATAAAATGCTTGAAGGGGGTTGATTTGTTCACATGACAAGTTCTTTTGACAGGAATTAGTCAAACAAACAATTGAGGCCTTGAAACTTCGTGTTGAGACACCACATGGAGATACATGGGGGCTCAACAGAGACTCTGTAATTAGGCATCTGGAAGGATATAATTTTTTTATGTCCAATCTTGGCATGGTCGTCGATAAAATATGAAATTTGTTACATTTTCCCCACTTTAGATAATTTCCATCTGAGGAGGATAACTAACTCACTGCTCCTTTCATTTCAGAAATATCAAGACTCTGACATCTTCGACTATGTCAAGCTGCAGCTTACTCTCCCAGACAAGGCAAGTAACAATGGGCGATTTTTACGAAATTGATGCCACACCTCGGTGACGCCGTGAACGAGTCTTAAGAAGGATCAGTAGTGCGGAAGCAGTTTTTTGCTCGTTTACAAGTGCTTTGTCAGCACATTCAAATGTTGCTGTCAGTGTCTTTCTATAAAAATATTTGCGAATTTCAAGACATAATCGCCGCACTATGCAGCCGTGTCGCAATTCCCCCGTTTACTGAGAACTACACCGGAATTCAAGCTGCATGTTGCTAGCAAGCACTTTCAGATGTCATGCCCAGAGTGCCATTACAAAAAGAAAGCTCAGCAGCCCTTTATACCTTAATGAGATGGCAGGTATCATTTGACTGCTGAGCCACCGCTAGCAGCCCGAAGAGAGGGGGGCAGCTTTGGGTGACGGGCAGATTCACAAGCCAGTCAAAGCATCGATGGCCATGTGTTTGGAGCATTTTCAGGGAGATGACTTCTTTCTTCCAGCAAGAACTGGGTGCCATTATAGCTCTCTGTGGTATCAACTGAGCAACTAGGGTGACAACTATGGCTGGTTGTTGTAATTTGTCGCGATGCAGCCATAATGCGTGCAGAATTGTACCTCATAATATGTGATGCTCACACGCTGCATTTAAAGAGGTGGCATTTTATTCTTTCCTCTCCGCATTTTACTTGTTTGCACCAGTGTCTGTTCGTTCTAAACGATCGTGTTTCATGGTTCGCAAAATAAAACCTCAAAGCAATGAGAGCGGAGTGTTTTCAAAAAAGTGTGAGTCGGTGGGGCCGATGGACAAAAAAAATAATAAAGCGGCGAGGCAGGCAGAGTTAGTTCGCCGCCAGAGGCTAGGTTTACACCATTGAGCCAATCGGTGAATTGTACTTTGCCTGTTTGAGGCCTGGGAATTGGGTTGCCAGCAGGTGAAAGCAGGAACAGGAGCCTGTATCTACTACTCACGTCGTCGCACATCCGAGGGTATCAAGTTCACGTCGCAGCATACTGGGTTTCATGGCCAGTGCTTGCGCTGAAGCCAAGCTGCACAGAAATAAAAGCAGTTAGAGAATGAGCACATTATCCTTAACACAGGACTTGTGTGCTTTGATTTATTTTATTTATTTATTTAGTAATACTGCAGGCCAATACTTTGGTCCAAGCACGAGGGGCATATCACAAACAAAAAAGAAAGCACAGAAAAGCATATACAATGCAGCATGAAATGAACATAATGCACAAAAAGAAGCACAAATGAGAACGTCAACATCGCTAACTTGCACAAAAATGATTTTGCAATGCAGCCATGAAATGGTTGGACTGAAATACACTAATGGGAAGTGAATTCCACTCGTTCACCGTTCGAGGGAAAAAACTGTACTTGTAAGCTTAACTGCACACCACTCCAGCACTCTGAAGAAGTCTGCTTGCACATGTACTTACATACAAGGGTGCTGCTTCCTTCACTGAAGTGATGGCCTCGCGTAAATGGTGCTGCCTACAGCTTGCTGCATTCCAATCCAAGCACATGGTGGTCAATAGTAAAACCATTGCAAATCATTTATAATTCCAGCGTTATGCAGTGTTTTCGCAAAGGCTTGCTCACCTGTAACAATGGAGCAGTAAACCCGACACGTGCTTGCATTTTCGAACTTTCCCACCATAGAGAAATACTCAACGCTGGCGATCTTGGCATCGCTAAAAATGTCTTGGAGGCAGGCGCCGATCGTGTGCGGTTCCGCTTGAACTGTGGATGATGTTTGCAGAGAGAGGACGACGGTCTCTGTATTTTATCGGTTCTGCGTTTTGCACCAACTAATATATGAAGTGTTCAGCTAAAACTAGGCACTCACCTTCAGTGACAAAATGTCACTCATTCGTGCAATTGAGGAAACTTGTTAATGCGCCCGCGCTGATCAGAGGCAGAAGCCCCTTTACGGTCACCGCTGTGGCTCCACTGTGACGTAGTTCCTGAAAATCGATAATAAGTGTCAGTGCCAGCCACACAAGCAACTCAGTGGAAATTTGCTTCGGGAGTTTCATACAGGAGGATGCTTACACTTAGAATCATGTGCACTAAACTGGCTTTTCTTGTGACTGCTGTACACTGAGCTTAAAGGTGCACTGAAGACGAATCTGAACTCGTCTCTTTGCCGCGGGAACTCGATCCACACGTTCTGAGCATTCTTAGAAACTTTGATTTATTGCCTTGTGTGGCCGATTTCTCTAATTAAATCGAATTAACGTCCGGCTCCCGCCTTTTTTTTAATTCTCCCCCATACGGTGGGCGAAGTCAACCAATGCGCGGAGTGCCTTTCACCCAGTCCCGTGATGGCTTGCCGCTCTGCCATCGGCGGAGTAATACATGGTAGTCCGTAGAAGCAAATAGTCCGCGCGTGTATTTATTTCTGCGGGCTTATTTTGCGGCTATATTATCTGCAAATGAAACTATTTATTCACGGGAACCTAAAAAACAAAATAAAGCGAAAGCAAAGCCTCCACGGAGCTGGCTGAAAGGCACTCCACGCGTTGGTCGACTCCGCCCACCGTACGGGAAAGAATTAAAAAAATAAAGGCGGGAGCCGGACGTTAATTCGATTTAATTAGGGAAATGGGCCACACAGGGCAATAAGTCGAAGTTTCTAAGAATAGCAGAGTGGTTTCTAAGAATGCTCGGAACGTGTACATAAAGTTCCCGTGGCAAAAAGGCGAGTTCAGAGTCCTCTTCAGTGCACCTTTAAAGGGTCCCTGAAAAGGGCATTTGAAAATGCTGGCATTGTGTAGAGTACAGGCCACGGAGTGTTCATGCTGCGCACTGGACCTCAAAAGCGAACCGATCATTTACAATATAATTTTAAAAACTCGCACTTCCGTGCCTGATGGCGACCTGCAGTGCCGAGCTTTCGCCCGAATCCATGCGCAACACGTCATGCCGCACTCTTCGCGTCACCAGCGGAGGGCTGCCATTGGTTCGCCGGGATGCCTCTTTCTGACCACGGCCGCAAGCTCTGCCCCCCCCCCCCCCCCCTTTCTCCTGTGTGCATTGGTAGCCGGTAGAGTGGGTGGAACCAGCGGAGGTGCCAACATGGCAGCGTGCAAAAAGTGACGAAAGGAGAAAGGCGCGACAACACGTTAATCAAATTTCGGTGGGAGATAACTCAGCTTGCACAAAACGCATTAAGAAAATGTTTTCTGGAGGATATTTGTGAGGTGGTGTCCTTTGACATCCTAGGCATGCCGCAACTTTATTGGGAGTCCCTTCAGAGCCCCTTTAAGTAACGAACAGAGTTGTTTAGGAGGGCATGCTTTCAGGCTAGTTGCTGTTGCATATTGCAAGGAAATTAGCTCAAAAACAAAGGCACACATCATCACATGTGTCTACTTTCTTGTCTCTGTTTTTGCCCTAATTTCTTTGCAGTAGTCTTGTTTCTTCGCTAAATTCTGCTTTATTTTATTATTTTATTTATTTATTACATACTGTTGGCCTCTCTTTGAGGCCGTAACAGGATTGGGTGCACATATGCATAAAAAAGTACACAATAAAAGACTGCAGAGAAGGAACTTTTCACTCTCATAGAAAGAAACATGGTAAATGACACATGGTGACAATGCTAACCGTTTTGAAAGTGGTTTGCTACCTTCGACACGACACGACATGCTCTTGAACTCCATCTTTCAAAGACAGGCAAATACACTGGAACACTGTAAAGGGAAAAAAGCCATTGAAGAAGAGCTGGGAAAAATTGCTGATTTTGTCGGGTTTTGCCGAGACACATTGTAGGAGCAAGAACAAGGCAACTATGCCATGATTGGATCAGTGAGGATGTGTTGTGTATGCAACTGGTCCAGTGTTGAGGGAAAACCCCCTAGGTAGAGAAGATTTGTAATGAGAGTGCAAATTACTCATTAGCATCCACCCAAGCACAGCCATATGGTTCAAAGCAAAGCTATACAGCTTCCAGAGATAACTTGCACTTTAAGAAAAATTTGTCCCGGTCCAGTGTTCAAACCCAAGGCTCACTGGGACAGTTACTCTAATATATGTGACTAAGGGTTTTTCCATCAGTAATTAATGGAAAAAGGGAAATATTCATGCTGACAGAACCTTGTGTTTTCAGTTGGCATCTCTTAGTAAATTTACCTGCTGTTGGTACGTAAACAGTTGGGCAGTAAGGACTAGAGATACCAAATATTTGCTTTTGTGTTTTCTTGTTTCAAACGATGCATTATACATTGGTATACATGGAGCACTCCATGGTATTCACCTACGTTGATTAAATAATTGATAATTTATAATTGAATTTTATCTTGACATTGTTGTGGTTTTGGTTTCATCAACCGAACGATGGCTAGGACATGTGGTTAAACTTTAGGTCGCGTGAAGCACAAAAAAACAACACGGCAGTACAACTACTGATGTGTCATTTGTTGCAATTCTAGCCCCTGAAGCAGGCTGGCTTAAGTGCTCTAGTGGGTTAAAACTACATCAGCATGTATTTGGCACATTTTCCTTGGGTCATGTGGCCTAAAGTACAACTGCTTGTCACAGCGGTCATCAGTTGCTGAGGCCCAAACAGCATGAGAGAAGAAATTTAATTACAGATTATTTGGCGGTTCTAATGTCTAACACTTTGTTGTAAAGGCAGAAGCATGCAATAAAATTGGGCAACATGCCTCTAAATCCTTCCAGATTGACCCGAGTGATGCCATGAGCTGGCAGCACTACCTGTACAGCAAGCTGGGCAGCCAGCGGTCGACCCCCGTGGGGCCCAACGCGGTGGTGCCCGTCGTCTCGCAGGACCAGCTGGTCGAGCGCATCATGGACATGGCCAAGGTGCTCTACGGCCTGCACGTGGTGAGTGCACCCCAACACCTGCCTGCTTCAGTCTGGGCTGCCAGTGCTTAGACGTTGTCAAGGCCATGCTGACAGCATTGTTGAAATAAGGGAGTGATTACTCATGACGTCCACCCGAGCGCAGCCATACGGCTACAAAGGAAAGGTGTACAGCTTTCTCAGAAACTTCCTAGTTAAAGAAAAATTCGTCCTGGTCCGGGGTTCGAACCCGGGACCACCGCTTCACCGGGGCAGTCGCTCTACCAATTGAGCTAACCGGGACGGCAAGCTTATGGTAGGGCGAGAGCAAATTGATCAATATCATTGATCAATAGCATTGATCAATTCCCCTAAACATTTGACCAACACTGTTCCCACTTCGAGTTATTGATCAATTTGCTCTCGCCCTACCATAAGCTTGACGTCCCGGTTAGCTCAATTGGTAGAGCGACTGCTCCGGTGAAGCGGTGGTCCCGGGTTCGAACCCCGGACCAGGACGAATTTTTCTTTAACTACGAAGTTTTGTAGCCGTATGGCTGCGCTCAGGTGGATGTCATGAGTAATTACTCCCTTATTAGAAATCTACTCCGCCTTGGGGGATTCCCCTAAACATTTGACCAGCATTGTTGAAAGACAGAAAAGATATGAGTGGTAGGCCACATGTGACGCACTGTGGAACACTTTCAGGCCTTGCCACTTTTGCACATTGTGTTTTAGAGTGTAGACCAGTTCACCTGCTGTTTAACCTTTCCACTGGGAAAACGGCAATGTTAAGTTGGAGAATAATATGCAATGTCACCGAGCGTAACTTCCTCTCCTGGCGTGTTTCCCCTTCGGAGAGAGTGTGCTTGATGTGGCCCTTGCTGTGTCTCTGGGCAGCCTAGAAACTTGCAAATTGTGTGTTGCTGGCAGTAGAGATAAGTGGGAAGACTGGTGTGCCCTTTTTGTAGCGGGTGATTAGTGCAGAGCTGCGTGTGCGTTCTGCTCAGCGCTGACCTGTGGCCCTGTCCTCCTTCAGATCGACCACGCTCAGGGGTCGCAGAAGGGCGCCTATCGCAGTGTAGTGTCCACACAGCGCAAGCGGGCCGTCATAGCCTGCTTCCGAATGACCTCGCTCCACAGTCTGCCCAGGTAACTGGCGCACACACTTGCCTGCCTAGAGGTTGGCCTCTCCCCCCTGGCTTGGCTTTATCTGCTCCTCCCGAACACTCCGTGGTAACACACCTGGGTGGGCCCCCCCTCTAACACTGCGTGCATCATCTGGTCTTGGCAGTTTGGTTTGCTCCTCTTCCTCTCCACAGAGGGTTGTCAGTGTCAGCATTCCAGGACATAGTATTGGAGCAAAATTGTGGTTTGAACTAGTCGGTACATCTTCACAACTTCACCAGCGCTGCGACGAGGAACAAAGACAGAGAAGGAAGGACAGGGACAAGTGGTGCTACTAACAACTGAAAGTTTATTTGAAAAAACACAGATTATATGCTCACAACTGACAACCCAAAGCGCCTGCACTTCCCGCAAATAGCACGCAAAAGAAAGTATAAATCCAGATACGAAATTTCACACTTACGAATCTAGATACGAAATTTCACTCGAAATTTCAAAATAAACTTTCAGTTGTTAGTAGCGCTTGTCCATGTCCTTCCTTCTCCGTCTTTGTTCCTCGTCGCAGCGCTGGTGGAGTTGTGAAGACATAGTATTATACTCTCATGTTTTTGGCTGTACTGCAGCACCAGCCTTAGAGGGCATGATTCCCAGTCGTCTGCATTGTCGGTGCAACACTGCGCCGCACTGGTTGGTCAGCATGCAGTGGCGTCATACACAATGCAGTATGCAGCCCCATCCCATGATGACGCCATTGGAATGCACCATGAGACCAAACAACACTGATGTCACACACACTCTGCCAGAGGGGAAGAATAATGAATGAATGGTATCATATTCAGCACTGCAAACAGCTGTGGCTGAACCTTCTCGTGTTTCACAGTGGTAATTACCCACCCCATGAGCTCTTTTTTTATTGCGAAAGCAATACTACTTGCACTTTCACGCCTTTGCCGTGCCGCGGCCGTGACCACCATTGACCTTCATTTGACCTTGATTGCATTAGATTGGATTAGATTAGGTTGGATTGGACTGGACTGGACTGGACTGGATTGGATTAGATTAGATTACATTACATTGGATTGGCTTGGATTAGATTGGAGTGGATTGGATGGGATTGGATTGATTTGGATTGGATTGCATTGGATTGGATTGGATTGTATAACCGATGCATCACCACAAGTCTAACCACAAGCACCACCACCAGCTACACTACCAGCTGAACCATGGCGTAGGTACGGATATTGCTTTCGCAATTACCAGGCTTAACCGAGCTAAGCCACAGCGAATTTTTTTTCACCTTTCATAGCACATCACTTGAATCTTAGGATGAATTGGCAGCGTATGAAATACTGCTGCAAAAGGTCCCGAGCTTTCTGCTATTTGACGTTTGTATTTGATTGAGCAGCAACGCTAAGCTAACCGTATTCAATTCAGTTTTTCAAAATCAGTCACCGACTTGCTTTTCGGACTCTCTAGGGACCACAAAAATGTCAGAAAATTTGGGCACTCCAAAAAATCTAACTTTGCCGGACAAATCACTTCACCAGAATAGTCCTTTATTTCAACTTCTAAATGCCAGTATGACGGAGGAAGGGGTCAATAGTTTGGGCACATTCTAAGCTTGTAATCTTGCTTCATATCATGCACAAACGATGAATGGTGATCGTTCCCATGAGCTCAGTGTTTGATGGCTATGCTGCCGTCGACATGTCGTGGCTGAACGCATCGATTCGGACCAAGTCCAGGCACCTGCTGTACGGAGGGCTCAGAATGAAAAGACGATTGTCCACTAACTTTCGTGATGTTTCTTCAGCTCTGGGCACCAAAACAATCGTTCTTTAGAAAATACATTTTTTGGTGAGAAATTTGGTTTAACCCGATTTTGAAATATTCAGTTCATCATGCAAGCATCAGGGGAAATCGGGTTTTATCCCGATACGAAGTGTCCTACTTATACCATCCTTGTAAGCACAGCTTTGTGTAGAAGTTATGTTGTCAAGACGTAGGGAAGTACAGTAGGTATTTTCTCAATTCTCACGTGCACCTTTTTCCCGGAAAAAACCACCTAAAGATGACATGCGTGTTAGAACCGAGTATGAAAATGGAACTATGCCATGAACACCCTATTGCCATCGGCATCACAAAATGGCAGTTCGGTATTTTTTGTGCTCGGATATTATTAATACACAGTGTAAGAATAATTTAGGTGTTGACACTGACTGCCCGCTGTGGCAGAGAGCACGCACAGATCTTCTTCGCCCTCTAGTACATGCGCTGACTGCAGCAGAGCTCCGCAGCACCCATTCGCTTGTTGAATGGCAGACGCAGCTAAGCAGCGTGCCCGGCTTTCGGTACCGTTTTAGGCTGTATTTTTCAGTGCTGTGCACTCTCAGAGTGCATCACAAGGTGTGTACATTAGGCTCTCAGCTTTCACATTGTCATGGGCTCCGTGCACGAAGAAAGTTTGCTGGAACTAGTTTTTTGTTTCTCAGTTTGGGACCAGCTGCAGTGATAATTGTGCAAAGGGTTTACAAGAAACAGCCGAGATCTCTCGATTCTCAGGCATGGCATTGACTGGCTCGACAGCTGGGAAAGAGAGCTCGAATACGGCAGCATTACAAAGGGCATGCTTTCGAAAATTAGCACCTGTGAGGGACTTCGAGTCACATTGAAGTGTACGATGAATTTTTGTGAGGTGCTCCTTCATTAACAAACAAAACGAATGAAGACCCTATTGAACGGTTCTTTGGCAAAATGTGGTTGGCAGGAAGCCAGAAGGATCATCCGTCAGTGCCCACCTTCATGCAGCTTTATGAGACGTCGATCTACAGGATCCTTAAACCTCCAAAGTATGGCTATTGCAGAATCGTCGATGGTGAAAAACCATTGTTGGACGCGTCGTTTTTCAGAGCCCTCCTTAGAACAGACAACACAGCGGCATCATGTCCTGCCTTCATCGATCAGATTAAAAAAAACCTGGACGACCTCCTTTCAGTGAAAGATCAGAGATGTGAAGACATCATTCGCAAACAAAAATCGGATGGAGGGCAAGTTACGGACTTCATCCTTTACTCTATTACCGGTTTTTTGTGCAGAACAATACGAAAAGTAACCAGTTGCTCTGCTTGCTCATCGGCCTTCAGTGTAAAAAATAACTCTTTCGCTGAAGCAGCTCTCACAAAAGTGAAGACCAGAGGAGGCCTTACCCATCCTAACTTGAACATATTTTATCTTCTGAAGGAAACAGCGCGGCTCTTTTTGTTTAATATGCAGACTGCCACACGGTGTACTGGAACACCATAGACGCGGTGATTGATAAATACACGGTGACTTTCCCATGTACTGGTCACAAGGAAGAAGTAGTCGCACATCTTCTCTGCTATTGTGTCAGCATCCGTACGAGGCAGCATTGCAAGCACACGAATGCAATCATGACGAAGCAGCCTCAAGAAAAGAAGAAACAGGCCAAGCTGTGTTCGACCAAGATGGTGGAGGTTCCATTACTCCGTGCATCATTCAAATAGATGGTTGCGGTGATCAAGATTGCTGTCACGGTCTTGCCTCTAGACTACACAAAAAAGCAAGTTGTGAATAATTGTGTTTTGTGCATAATGTAGTGAAAATACGCAATCATATCTCTCAGAAAGGGCATACTTGTAGTAATAAATTTGTTTGTTCCACAGAATGGCTATTCAGGAAAAAAATGCCAATTGTCCCGTTTAACTTCCGAAAGCGACACATGGATATTAACGGATGCCGCATTGGAGGGCTCCAAATTTATACCACATCGGATTCTTCTCATCGCACATCACACGGGCACCTTTCGCGTTGTTTCGCGGCCGCCGCAAGCGGCATTCAACCCTAGTTTGGCTCCTAGGGTTCACTCTAGCATTCAACCCTAGCGTTCAACCCTAGCTCGGCTCAGTAGTCGAGCTTCCTAGTCATTAAGGTATCCTCGGGCTTAAAATTCTGGAGGTCATGAGGTAAGTGAATGAAATAATTGAGCCGCCGCTGTGGCTCAGTGGCTATGGTGCTCGGCTGCTGTCCCGAAAGACGCGGGTTCGAACCCGGCCACGGCGGTTGAATTTCTTTGGAGGAGAAATTCGAGGCCCGTGTACTGTGCGATGTCAGTGCACGTTAAAGAACCCCAGGTGGTCGAAATTTCCAGAGCCCTCCACTACGGCGTCTCTCATAGCCTTAGTCGCTTTGGGACGTTAAAACCCCATAAACCAAATAATTGAAGCTACTATTGGCGGTCTAGGCTCTCTGTTTCTATGTAGAGGAAACCACTTTTTGAAGAAGCATCTACAGAGACACACTAGATGCGAGATGTTGTGGCAGCGGAGCATTTAATTTCCTTCGGCGATCTCGTGGCCAGTTCCCACATGCTGTACAATTTGGTGCCTCAAAACGTGGTGGTATGAAAGGCAGAAGGCACACCGGTAATGAAGACATGCCGGTAATATTCACAATAAATATGCAGCTGCATAATTTGCATGACCCTAGAACGCTCAGTAGAGAATTTCGTGTCTCGACATAATTGAGGTCGGCAAGTTGCTGCATTTATTCCCAACTGACATCCGCCAATCTCAGTTTAGGGTCGTACAAATATTTTACCTCTGCGAATGCATGCCAGTCTTTCCTTGAGGGAGACAACTGAAACAACACAGCTCAGCATTTTGGCAGAAGTAATGCCAGGGCAATTTCAACTAACTATTTTCACATCGCATAGCTAAATGTGCACTGCACGAGCCATTAAAACGTTGTAAATGTACACTTGGTTTCCTTTCGGTCCCTGCACCCATTCGTATAATGGTGAAGGTGTTCCGCAATGCACCACAAGAGCATGGGTTCTATTCCTGGCTGCGGAGGCAATCTGTCGGGTGGAATGCGGAAACGCTCTTGAGGTTTCTCTGCACGTCAGAGAACCCTAGTTGGCCAAAGTTAAGCATATTCTCTACACGGCGGGCATCATGTCACAGCGTCGGCGCATTACACTGCTCAAGCAATGTCTCAATGTACGCACAGGCTATTTATTTATTTATTTATTTCATTACCCTCAAGGCCAGAGAGCATTACAGAGGGGAGTGGATTACACACGAAAGTGAAACAAAAAATACAGCTGTAAATACACTTAATAATTAGACATAAATGAAGCTCACAGAAAAAAAACGAACACAACAGGTTACGTCAAAACAAGTAAAAAATTAGCAGCGCATATCGCAGAATGAAAACAACAACAAAAAGCAACAGCATACAATAAAAACAAACGACAAGAGAAATTTTGTTCAAAAGGCAGTAACATGCGCGCATATAAAACAAGTGGAACAACCGTAAAAAGAAAAAAAAAAGATGACAGTGTTAAGGATTCTCGAGTTTATGACAGCAGCAGGTTGGTTAAAGCAGATTTAAACATAGAATTATCAGAAATTTCGACGATAGATCTGGGAAGGTGATTCCAGCTTACTGACGTACTTGGGATGAATGAATTGTGATAATGGTTGGTTTGGCATGAAGGAATACCAACCTTATGACGATGGTCAATGCGACGTGAAATGTAAAAGGGTGGTAACATCATTTTATTCTTAAAGGGTCAGTCTACTGAATTTTATCGACCATATTTTCTTTGCGGCAACCGATAGCTCTTTACTCAAATTACCGTTTAGCCAGCTGTGGTGCCAAGGAGTGCGGTAGAACATTTTAAAATATAATTTATTAATGTGGGAACACATCTGTATGAGATGGTAGTCTCATCTGGCAACCATCTGGATTTCCGCCGCACGGCGACAAACATGGCGGCGCCCGTCGAAGCCGGACCTCTCGCTTCGGACTGAATTCTCGTTGTTGCTGCCTTTTTCAGTGCGTTCACTGGCCATAAATGGGGCGCCTGTCTTTCGCTTCGTCTCATCTCGCCTATAAGAAAACATATAAGAGATAAATTTGCTTTATTTTAATAATTAGAGTGACGATTCTGCCGCTCCTAGGCTTAAGTGGAGAGTCGGTTTGTTTACAGCAATGGTTCCCGTCCTGACGACCAGATGGCGCCACTATAGGCTAAGTTTATTTTTGCGTCTCTGCTAGCATACGCTGAACTAAAAGTGGGAATGTGCCTGCGTTTTGCGTACGTGTAACTATAAATATTCATGTGATTTACAGAAAAAGCGAGCGGTACGGCTTCTAGAGTTTACTAGAACAAAACGTGCGTTTCTCTGACATTGGGGCATACAAATGGTACGTAGTATATTCACTTATGCTTCTACAAAAAAAGACTACCACTTTCTTGAACAAAATGAACGTTTGGGGTCGCCACCATGCTTTTTTACGCGACTTTTAACGCCGAAATAAAATATAAATTCCTGCCTAAACCGGGCGCAGACTCCTCGTTATTGATGTTATAGGGTGCCAACTACCAGAATATGCCATTATTTATACACTCATCTCGGTGAGTAGACTGACCCTTTAAGAATGGGATTATCGTAATAAATTTTATGGAACAGGCAAAGACGGTATATTTTACTACGTTGTGACAGCAGGGGTAGTGACAAGCTTGTTTTCATAGTCGTGACGCTGGAGTTGCGATGATAATTTGAAAGAATGAAACGAGCCGCCCTCTTCTGGACGGATTCCAGTTGATAGATGAGCGTCTCTTGACTGGGGTCCCAAACAGATGCAGCATATTCCAGTTTAGTACGAACTAACGATTTATAAAGAAGTAATTTTACAGAACTATGAGCAAGATAAAAATTTCGGCGTAACTAGCCCAGCATGCGATTAGCGTTGTTAGTTATATAATCTACATGCGTGTTCCAAGAGAGATTGGAAGAAATAAATACGCCTAGATATTTGTAACAAGACACAGATTCGATGCTGCTGTTATTAAGATGATACATGGGCAGTGAAGTATTACAACGAGAAAAACGCATGTGCTTGCATTTCTTAGGGTTTAGTTCCATGCACCACGTGTTGACCCAAATGTGGGAGCGTGCATATTGGTTTATATTTCAGAGCCAGTATAGTTAACTGTGCGCTCAGAATTCTTGCGGATGAACGAAAAAAACTTTGCAGTGAACGCATTTCGATAACGAGCTTGGAAGGATCGCAGGGCCGCATCCTCACTGCTGTTCCACCCATCCATGCAGTCGCATCAAGTAAAACACGAAGTAGCCTAATATTATTAGTGTCAACAGCAGTTTCAATCCTCCTGTGCCGTACAGAACTTAACAAAGTGCACATACACGCCACGGCACCGAACAATCGTGCAACACCTGCATTACGGCCACCGCAACTCAACGGCCAGACAGGACCCCATCGCCTGGCGCCATCTATCCGCATTCGAGAGAAGCACACGGAGTAGCGAACAAGATCTGGTCACGCCGCCACTCACAGTGTCCGCACCTAAATATATTCTTGCACCGTGCACTAATATCACCATATTGCCAAATTTACTAAGGTAATCACTGATAGAGTCAGAACAACCTTACTTATATAAACCTAATGATCAGGCAGGTTTTTGTAGAGTATTCGCAGCAATGGATAATATCCAGACTATCAATCAGGTGATAGAGAAATGTGCAGAATGTAACCAACCCTTATATATAGCATTCGTTGATTACGAAGAAGCATTTGACTCAGTTGAACCTTCAGCAGTCATGCAGGCATTCCGGAATCAGGGCTTAGAAGAGCCTTATGGGAAAATACTGGAAGATATCTATAACGACTACGCAGCTACTATAGTCCTCCATAAAGTTTGCAATAAAATTCCAATAAGGAAGGGTGTCAGGCTGGGATACACGATCTCGTCAATGCCTGTTTGCAGGAGGTATTCTGGGGCCTGAATTGAGAACAGTTGGGGATAAGAGTTAATGGAGAATACCTAAGTAATTTGCGATTCGCTGATGACATTGACTGGCTAAGCCACTCAGGACATGAACTGCAAAGCATGATCAATGAATTAGACAGGCAGAGCAGAGCAGTGGGGCTAAGAATTAACATGCAGAAAACCAAAGTAATGTTCAACAGCCTAGCAAGAGAGCAGCAGTTCGCAATTGGTAGCGAGGTGCTCGAAGTAGTAGGAGAATATGTCTACTTAGGCCAAGTAGTGACCGCAGGTCTGGATCATGAGAGAAAAATAACTAGAGGAATAAGAATGGGGTGGAGCGCATATGGCAGGTTCTCTCAGATCATGAATGGCTTACCAATATCCCTGAAGAGAAAAGTATACAACAGCTGTATCTTACCGGTACTCACCTATGGGGCAGAAACGTGGAGGCTAACAAAGAGGGTTCAGCTTAAGTTAAGGGCAACGCAGCGAGCTATGGAAATAAAAATGTTAGGTGTAACGTAAAGAGATCGGAAGTGGGCGGAGTGGGTGAGGGAACAAACGCGGGTTAATGACATCCTAGTTGAAATCAAGAGGAAGAAGTGGGCTTGGGCAGAGCATGTAATGCGAAGGCAAGGTAACTGCTGGTCCTTAAGGGTAACGGAGTGGATTCCAAGGGAAGGGAAATGTAGCAGGGGGCGGCAGAAAGTTAGATGGGCGGTTGAGATAGGATAGCTTTGCCGGGATAGGATAGCTGCAGTTGGCACAGGACAGGGTTAATTGGAGAGATATATGGGAGAGGCCTTTGTCCGGCAGTGGGCGTAGCCAGACTGATGGAGATGATGATGTCTACTGCATTCAGGCTGAGCTCCAAGCATGTGAAAGCTATCGGCTAGGCGTGGGCAATGGCGACAAGTGGAGAGCGGCGTCATCACTAGAAGCGCTTGCTTGGTTCGTTGATTGTTTCCGTGTCCACAGTAAATATTTCTCGTTGCCCTGAAATGCCCCCACAATTAGCCGATCAGATCCCTGCTGGCCATTTCCAGTTTGTCACATAGCTCCTCCTCCGACATCTATCTTCGTGTCAGCTAGGTCATCTGCTTTGCTGTAGCTGTGAGGCAGAATGGTGCAATTTAAGGAGCGCCATCTTCTTGCTGGTAGCCAACGAAATTTGGAGCTTTCTAGGAGCAGCTGCACAGCAGGGTGGGATCGGTGGGGTGCTCGATCCCGAGTGCAGCTCAGCTAGGGAAAGAATTACTTGCTGTAGGCAATGAGTGATTTTGGATTTCTAGCGTCTCGAGCACAGAAACTGTGCTGGAAAGTCTGTTTTACTTTATTTTGAAGTTGAGTCATACTGGATAAAATATTTATTCAAGCTGCCTGTTTTCCTGTACTGTTTTTGCTGCTTCAGTTTTTTCTGAATATTTTACCCCACATAATGGACTTGCCCTGCAAAAGGCTTGTTTGCTCTGGCAGTCGCTTTCCCGGACATGCAGTGGACAGTGCGAGAGTAACTTCTGATTCTTGCAGTAACCGCCAGAACATGCCTCCAGCATTTGGACAGGCCATCGAAATACTTGAACACCCGTGACTTTTCAAAAGATATATTTAATTAAGAGCACTTGAATATGGGTGCAGTCCTCAATTTTATTCAAAAGTATTGATCCATCTGACCTTGCAAATTTCTATATAGTGATGAAGAGTTGAGAAATGAGTCTCAGAGCTACAAATCTCGCGAATATATATTTTTTTCTGCCAGGCGCATTTGACAGGTTCCAGCTTTGAATGCGTCAACCCTTTCCTTTTCTTCTCCCATGGCGTTAGCTGCCACTTTGCATGTCAGCTTTTGCAAAACCTTGATCGAGTCCAAACTACTAGTGTCGCTGTTCAGTGCTAAGTGGATTCGCACCTATTTCTTGCGTTATGCTTCACTCGAGGTAGTGTGTGTCATTACTGCCATGCCTTATAGAAAGTGCTGTTCCAGCCTGCCTGGCTTGAGTTATTCGTTTTGAGGAAGTGCATATCGAACAACGATGTTTCTAGAGTGCGCTAATCGGCCCACAAGGGCCGTCTGAAGTACTGCAAGCACCTTGCCAGATCATATGCATGTAATAGACACTTTTAGTTGGCCGTACGGAACGGCGTTACGTACGCAGGAACGTTGCGGGTCGCGAGTGCGCATGCGCAGAACGTTCCGTACCGCTGGGTCGCTTGCGTACGTACGCACGCATTGTGTCATTGCGTGCGTGCGCTACAGGCACGTTACGGGTTGCGTTGACAAGATGGCGGCGCCCAGCTCACCCGCTTCGAAATAAATACATGTCATCACTGCATTCTCCGACGGGATATCTGGCTCAAATGGTAGCGGTTTGCTTTTATTTTGCACACTCTCGCCCACGTGTAGAGGTATAAGTGATAACTAGCCCTGGTTTTTCAAATAATTTGGCGATTTTCAAGCTTTAGGCCTAACCGTGTTTACCACGTAGTAACGACACCTGGCGGAGCACTTCTCTGGCTTTTAGTCAATTATTTCATTTTCTTCTGCTTGGATAGTTTTTCTTGGAACAAAACAAAAGACTCGCGATGCAGCCAGCTTCGTTACCAGTAATTAAATGCTTCTCGGCATTTCGATAGCTGCTGTGGTAGGCGCGGAGCACACGAGAATCACAACCTGAAGCAAACGAAACAGCGAGAACGGCTGGAGGAGGATTGGCAAGAGGCTTGGCTTGGCTGATGTCAAGAACTTTTCAAGCATCAGTTCTTATTTATTGCGCTAGATGGCGCGGAGAAGCACAGAAGCATAGCGCCTGTCCTGTCGTTTTTCCTCCTTCTTTGTGTCGTCTTGTTGCGCTTTTATTCTTGCCAGCTATGAACCAACATGCCCCGGAGAGTGTTTTACTGAAGCACAGCGGAGAATTTTAGGATGCGCTTGGTACGTCCACTCGGAAGGACGCTAACGTACGGCTAACTAAAAGTGTGATGGACGCGCCATTCGTACCGTACGCAACGTAGCGAGCGTTGTGTACGTAAGCCCGCTATGTACGGCCAACTAAAAGTGTCTAATAGCAGATGCACGATGGCAAGTTTGGTATGCACTGGTAATAATTGTCAGGAGTGCCTGCACATGAGTGTGAGGATGGTTCACTTTGTTCTCGGTATAATAGAAAAATGACATCAACGTTAGCAGGCAAATTCATTTGCAGCACATGACAGAAATATATATATGCTTCTCAGTGAATCATCGGCTGTGTAGTCAAAAGCCATAGTGGCCTCCACTGTGTGCTGATATCTATGAAGTTGAAGGCTTATGAGTTAAGAGTATGGTCTGTCATTCTGAAACTGAAAAGGAAGAGAAGCGGCAAGCGAGCATGGCAGTCAAAAACAAAGTACACTCTAGCTCGACCACAGGTACTTGTGAGCAAAAGCTTAACTGCAAAAGTTGTTCGTCTTTACTGGAGTCTGCAGTTGGTCCCCCTAAAGATACTTGGATTAAACATGACAAACGTTTCTGTTTTGAGCTGATTGGTCAGGTACGAAAAGGCAAAGATGTTGCCCATAAAAAATTAATCAGGCGCAAGCTATCAAACATGTCTACTCTAAAAGACTTCGAGTATATATATGGGGAAATACCGTGTAATCCACTTATAAAGATACCATATATAACGATATATCGCTTATAGCAATAAACTTTTTTAGATTTATTAATTCTCTCATTGCCCTTTGTAAATATAAACCATATATAACAAAACTAGCCACCCTGTATACACAGTGCCTGGTGACCTTGAGCATAGCAGAAGCTTGTAAGAACACTAACATCATCTTAATACATGAGATAGGAGACGTCAAGGACTTGAAAAATTACAGACCGATCAGCTTACTGTCCGTTGCCTATAAGTTATTTACTGAGATAATACTAATCGCTAATAGAGTTGGGACAACCTTAGACTTCAATTAATCAAATTATCACTCAGGCCTTCGTAAAGAGCACTCAACAATAGACCATATTCACACTATTGATCAAGTGATCAAGAAATGTGCAGAATATAACCAACCCCTGTATATAGCGTTCATTGATTACGAGAAAGCGTCTGACTCAGTGGAAACCTTAGCTGTCATGAAGGCATTGTGGAATTGGGGTGTAGAAGAGTTTTATGTGAAAATACTGGAAGATATCTATAATGGCTGCACAGCTGCCATAGTCCTCCATAAAGTCAGCAATAAAATTCCAATAAGGAAAGGTGCAAGGCAGGGAGACACAATCTCGCCACAGCTATTGACCGCCTGCTTACAGAAGGTATTGAACGAGAATGTGGCTTTGGTGCGTGGATGGTGCCCATCTGTTTAAAGCCCACGTGCTTGAGGAGGCAACAACTAATTATACTCCATGCAATGCACTGGCTCATCACAAGTCATTCTCACATGGCCTTCATGAGTTCAACCACCTTATAACTTATGATAGGCTTTGCTTCCACAACATTGCATGGTTTGGATGAGAAAAGAAGATGCACTGCATTTGTTAGGGAAATAACTAGAAGAATAAGAATGGGGTGGAGCGCATATGGCAGGTTCTCTCAGATCATGAATGGCAGTCTTACCAATAATCCTCGAGAGAAAAGTATGCAGCAGTTGTACCTTACCGGTACTCACCTATGGGGCAGAAACGTGGAGGCAAACAAAGAGGGTTAAGTTAGGGACAACGTGGCAAGCTATGGAAAGAAAAATGGTGGATGCAATATTAATAGACAGGTAGAGGGGAGAGTGGGTCGGGGAACAAGCACAGTTGATGGCATACTAGCAAAAATCAAGAAGAAGAAATGGGCTTGTGACAACAAGATAACGGGTGGTCCTTCAAGATAACCAGTATAACCAAGGTGGTCAGGATAACCAAGCACTGTCATTGTCACCACCGCTGGAGGGAGGAGGGGAGAGCTGGCTTGGGCGCCTCTTTGAGCAAACGTACTTTCTGTCGTTCTTGTATCATAACTGCACCAAAGAAACACGTTCGCTTAGAGAAGAAACACACAGCACATGGACGAACACTGCACTCGCAACTGGCTTCAGTGGTAATTACAGCGTGCTGAATGTAAACGTTTTCCACGCCTGCGCATCACAGAAAGAAACATACAACACACGCCAAAGTGAAGCCAGAAACACCTTTTCTTTGTGCGAAGAAAAGGTGAAATTCTGTTGTGTACAAAAAAAATTGAAGCATGGCTAATGAAGTAATCACCTGTCTTTCTCATGTGATAGGCCTCCAGCAGTCCTTGTGCGGTTCGAACTGCACGAGAACTCCTGGGGAGTTGATGGCAGTGGCTGCATGCATGGATCAAGATGTGGGCGATGTGGATGCATTCTTTTTCTTTTTCACTCCCACTTATAGCACAAACCGTTTATAACGATTGGATTTGCTGGTTTTTTTCAATATCATTGTAAGTGGATTGGACCCTAAACATTTTTTTTTGTCCTTGATTATTGCATCATTGTGTCCTTGAAATTCTGGAATTCTCCCTCAATTTTATATGAAATATCCTGTACTGACCGTAGCAGGGGACGGCAGAAAGTTAGGTGGGCGGATGAGATTAAGAAGTTTGCGGGTGTATGGTGGCGGCAACTGACAAGGGACAGGGTTAATTGGAGAGACATGGGAGAGGCCTTTGCCCTGCAGTGGGTGTAGTCAGGCTGATGATGATGATGATGATCCTATACGAACCGTGCGTGCATTAGGCCGGGGTCCAAAACCACAAGACCATTGGCAGTTTGATTTGCTGCTTAGTCAAGCTAACCAAATGCGGATGGAAGGCATGGCAGTTGCACCTTTGTATCGCCTTTGATGGCCACTTGCCTTTGACTGGTGGTCTGAATTACCATTGCATTGTTGTGCGGCTGTTGCTTTTAGCTGTGCACTCTCCACGGTGCTGTCATGCAGGAGGTACTTCAGACTGAAACCGCACGAAGTGTTCCAGTAACTGTTCGCTTCAGGTGAATGCTTCGAACACCAACCATTCAGATCAAATCAAATACAGATATTTTTTATTCAACTGATTTTTCGAAATGATCGGATGTTCGGACAAGCCTAATTCCAACTGCTTATGCCTGATTTTGAAATTGCTGTGATTTATTTATTTATTAATACTGCAATCCCAGGAAGGGATTTTCGCAGGGTGAGCATACAGAAAATAGGTAAGTACAAATATTAAGAAAACAAAGTACAAAGGCCACAAATTAATAATAAGCAACAAAAACACAACAGCAAAAATGAAAGGCTCAATGACGTAACACAACAAAAAAAGTACACTAAGGTTTGGGGCATATAAATACACTACTATCAAGTCATCAGTGAACATGGGCAACAGGGAATTAATTAAATGAAGAAAGAGCACCAAAATGAGCACAATATTAAATTCAGTTAAAAAAAAAAATGGGAAACGGGAATGCACGACAGAGGAGATTATTGTGCACTGAGGTTGCCGATGAATGATGTTACAGATAGCTGTAGGACTTCGTCGTTAGTAAGTTGATTCCACTCTGTTACTGTTCGCGGAAAAAAGGAATATTTAAAGCAGTTATTACGCTGGGTGAAAGGGGTGATTGTAAGATTGTGACGTTGTCTTGTAGAATAACCTGAAGAGAAGGATATTAGTCCATCAATGTTAATTTTAAAATGACCTTTGACTAATTGGTATAAGAACTTTAGTCGAGCAACGCGATTCCTTTCGGTTATAGATATTAAAGCAGCCCTGTTTAAGGGGTCACTTACTGATGTGCGTCCATAGCTATTGTAAACAAAACGTACTGCTTTCTTTTGTATTTTTTCAATTTTATTTACGTTTGTTTTGGTGAATGGATCCCAGATTATTGCCGCATAATCTAATATTGGAAGGATGTCTAGCTGCTGCATACCAAAGCAGGCACGTTTCCTATTTTCTGGGCAGTTCACTTGCAGTTCCAGGTGTGTCTCCCATAAAAACTGTGTACGGAGCCAACCTCTTTGCACTCAAGTGTCAGCACTGTCACTGGACACACACTGAACAGCAGCAGTGTTCTCATGTGCAGGAGTAACTGGCACGTGTGCTGTGTGGGTGCTCACTTTTTGCGGTGTTTGCTGCGTAACAGGGTGCGGTGCACGCAGAATGATGGTTGACTATTCTGGTTGCATCCCTTACATATAGGCAGTGTTGTATTTGGCTCTGCAGCTGGGAAAATTTGCTTGCCACATGCCTGGTTTGATTTAACCAGTGCTTTGCTGAAAGGTTGTGTGTGGTAGTGTGGAGGTGGTACTACACGTCTGGTTGGTCGCCATGGAAGACTGGAATGGTTCAAGCTGACTGAGCTGCTGTCCGTGTCGTGCACATGACGTCAGGGGTGCCTTGATGTGACAGCAGGATAAATTTAAGGATTCTGTATCTTCATGATCATGGTGCTTTTGCTGAGCATGCCTTCTGGAAAAGGTTGCATTAATTCTACGCACAATAATTAAAGCACTAATCAGGCTGCAGATAAGAAACGGGAAAATGGGCGATTCTCTTGAACTGGTAATCATTTTCCTCCGAGCACAAAAATTCCTCTGACTGGCGGTCACATGTGCTTGCGTTTGTTCCTTCCGACCTCCTTGCCCCCCACCCAACCCGACTAACGCCCCTTCCCCAGGCGCACAAACCCCCGCCCTCGTCCAATGCGTGGCGTCGTCTGCTGTCCAGCTCCAAGAAGCGGGCGGCCATCGCATGCCTGCGTAGCGTGCCACTCTATAACGTCGAGAGGTAACACAATTCCTGCGTGCACGACCCTCGCCCCTCGCCTGTAGCAGCATGCACACAGTGAATGACCTGTTGATGACTGCCATGGATCTGTGGATGCACATGTAAGCAGCATGAAGGTGGGATTCAGTGCATGCCATTAGCATGTGTTGTTATGAGGCACTGCTGTGCTTGTTGGTACAGCTCATTGTTGCCATCTGTTTATCGCTGGTCTGCAGTTGTTGCACTGTCAGTTACTTTGCATTCCAGAATGGCTGCTCATCTGCTTCTCTAGGTCTGAAGTGATCGTGTGCAGTCATTGTTGTTGCACTGGGCGGCAGTCACAGTGCTTTGAAATTTGTTATTAATGACAATGATTTGCTGAGTTTGTTGTTTCCTCGGATTGAAAGGACCAGAAAGGCGGCAGGGGCTGTCGGTAGATTCCCCTCTCTAGGCACTGCAAGGCAGCCCTCATTCAAAGGAATGCCAGAAAATGGTGCTGTATGTGTGGCATTGCACTATGTGTGTGTATTATATCTGCATGGTTCATTCTGTGTTTTGTTTTTTTGCTAAGAGAATAAGTTTGGTTGTGTTGGTTGTTCATACTTAAAAGAAGTACCATATTTACATGACTTTAAGTCGACTCGAATGCAAGTCAACCCCTGTCGTGAAAAAAAAAAGAAGGGTGTGCCTGTGCGCACATTCAAAACAAAAAACTTGGAGGATGTCTAAGCTTCGCCTTTAAAAGTAGAATGCGATAGCATCATCGGGCTGCTGCCGCTTATCAGCAGCCAGCCTCGTCTGCCACATGCCCAAAACTAGCACAAAGGGTGACACAACGCAGCTTTGGCAGCGGGTATCTTCTCTCTGATACCCGCAATAACGCCTTGGCAGAGCACGCGGTGACGCAAAATCACAAAATCGATTGGGAAAAGGCACGAATCATCGAGAAAGAAAAACTGACAGCAACACGGCTTCATCTCGAGTCCCTGGTGATACAGACGACGGCTCACACGCTTAATCGTAACGAGGGCAACCTTAACCCGATTTACGCGTGATCCTTACGGCGATTACTATAGCTTTTAAAGACGAACCCTCTCAGTGTGATTCCATTAAGAACAAGGCCCCCATTCTGGGCGCCGAAACGTCAATTACAATTTTTTCATTTTACTGGTCAGCGTCTCTGTGTTTTGAAATGTATCCCCCCGGCCAGACGGGATTCCGTCACACTCTTGACTTCATAGTTTGTCTTTGGGCCTGCCGCCGCGGCGGCTCAGTGGTTATGGTGCTCGGCTGCTGACCCGAAAGACGCGGGTTCGATCCCGGCCGCGGCGGCTAGAATTTCTTTGGAGGAGAAATTCTAGAGGCCCGTGTACTGTGCAACGTCAGTGCACGTTAAAGAACCCCAGGTGGTCAAAATTTCCGGAGCCCTCCACTATGGCGTCCCTCATAGCCTGAGTCGCTATGGGACCTTAAACCCCATAAACCAAACCAAACCATCTCTTTGGCTCTATTTGGCGCATTTGACAACTTCCGGCCACGTTTTACGGGTTTTGCATGTAGGGCTTCGTCAATCATCATTTGTGCTCCGAGTCCGGTGAGCATCCGGCACTCGTTCATGGCTACATTGAAGATGGATGTCATCCTTTACACCGAAGAAACAAACAACTGAGCACCGGGCTGCAAGTTCGATGTCTCGGAACGGTGATACAGGTGTGGCAGCTACAAGCGAGGCAAAATTTTCAGCCATCACGTGGAAGACTGACGCAGCACGACAGTAAAATCTCGTAAAACGTGGCCAGCAGTCATCAAACAGAGCCAAAGAGAAACTGTGCGTGCTATGCATGCGCAGCAACGGCTCTTCCATTAGCTACCAACACTCTCTGGAAGTGCTGCTATTCCAATAAGTGGCGATGCCACCGCAATTGGAACAGCGGCCCTTCCATCAGCTATCTCCTTGAGCGCCAAGTGCGCAGTTGGAAGTGAAAAAGAAAAATCATTCCAAAAAGCGCGAAGGATAGCTGAATGCTGCTGGGTAGAGCTGCAGAGCAAATAAAACTGCGACCACACTGTAGCAGCCCGAATATCTCATTTGTCTCGCCTTTGTGGTGCTATGCTTTGGTTTCGATTGTAAGTTGACCCCCCAAACTCTGGATTTTCATATAAAAAAATAGCTCGACTTACGATCATGTAAATACGGTAATAGTGCACAAACCTTGCACGAACAAGCGGTGCTGTCACAGACTGTGTGTTCTGAAGACGTCATCATTCTTTTTCTTTTTTTGCATTGATCACACATGTACAGGGTGTTCCGTATTTATGTCTCCGGTATGTAAAAAATTCACCTGTGCAAACTACTGTAATTGTGCTCAAGCACAGACCTCAGGGTAGCTTATGATAGTCTGGGTTTTCTGATAAATAATTTAACATCAGAACTTGTTTGGACTGTCCGGAATCGGTGAAAAACTGGAGTTGTCTGCGCGCATATTTTTTTTCGAGGCGAGTGGGATAGTGGATTGGAGAGGTTGCGTCATCTGGCGAACTGCACGGCAAACAATATCCCTGCTCGTAGCTGGGGTATAAGGTCTCCCACTAGCTAGATGGTGCAGCCTGTCAAATCTTCTGCTCCATCCGCCTAGACAAAAAATTGTGTGTGCAGAGGCAACTGAAGTTTTTCGCCGATTTCGGACAATTCAGGCAAGGTTCAGTCTGCGTTCGCGCTGTCTTTAATGCGGAAGTAAATTCGTAACGCTTCCGCTCCGTCGTCGGCAATGTCAAAAGTAACCAAAATCGCTTCCATTGTCATTTTCGGATGCTTCTCTCCCTTTGCACTTAAGTACCGTGGGGAAGCCACTGCGGCGGCTGATTGTCGCAGTGTTTCTGCTTCTTAAGCTGCGTTTCCCAGACCCAGAAAAAACTTCTCCTCTTTGCTCTTATGCACCACGAAGAAACCTTAGCGTCCTCTCCACATCGCGTCCTCGCAAAAATAGCCGTTGCGAATGCTAGCGCGCCGTTTTTATTTTTTTGTTCTTGGAAATGGTGCTTCGCCTCGTTGCATTTAAGGACTGCAGAGAAGCCACCACAGCAGGAGGCTGCCACCGCGTGCCGTCTCGTTCGGCCCACTCGTATGTTTGCACATGCACGGTTGGTCAATAAATGTATCATACGACAACAGATTGTCGAAATTTATACGAAATTTCGGGTGAATTCTGAGGGTGGGGTTGCGGATGTCCACCAAGAGATGTGAGACAGTTACTGGTCATTTCCTTCACTCAAATCCAGTTTTCATTTCCTTCATTACACCACGTCTTTCTCTCTTTCACTCCCACCTTCCTCCCTTCCCTTAGTTCAGGTGTCCACTGAGATAAGAGATAGTTACTGCGCCATTTCCTTTTCTCAGAACTGATTTCTGGGTTGCATTCAAAGCTGGGTCAAGCCTGTTGAAGAGGAAGAACGGGTGATGACTCCCTGGCAGCGCTGCAACACTGCAGCGCTGCTGCAACACTGCAGCGCTGCTGCATTCCATTCCTAAAGGGGAAGCTTAAGCATCCTCCAATTTTGTTCTGAGCTTACGAAAAAAAAATGTAGTGTTTATTGCAAACTGTGTAACACCTTTCTTTAACTTTTTCTCCTGAGCAAGCAGTAGTGAGCATTGCTTGCATCATGCAACAGATGCATGTCTGTTCTGTGTTGTTCTTAGCAGATCAGTGTTATTGTATAGAGCTGTGAGTAATCTGTTCTCCCAGCCTTGTAAGTGTGTGGCTATACTGCGTGTGGCTATACTTGGCAGTGTGGCTATACTGCATGCAGTTGACTTTGTTTGTTAGTTTAATGTTCAAACTCAGTTCCTATCATGCACTTGTTTATCACCAGCGTTCTAAGGAAACTGCTTTTGTTTTATTGATTTTTTTGCACAAAATCATGTAATCTAGCTAAATATTGTATGTCATTTAGGCAACTTTTAATGTAGATACGTAGACTTAAGATTAAGAAGTGGGCAGAGTGGGTCGGGAACAAATGCGGGTTCATGACATCCTAGCCGGAATCAAGAGGAAGAAATGGGCAGGGCATGTAATGCAAAGACAAGATAGCTCATGACTGTTGAGGGTTGGTTACTTTGGCAGAGACGATGCTTGTCATACTCTGTTTGCTATTGCATGTTTCTCTGATGTCAAAAACTTATTGTGTCATACTCACACGAGACTTCAGGGATGAGGTTGGCAGTACAACGGAATCCCGTCTGGCCGGGAGGATTCTTTTGAAAACAATAGAGACACCGACCAGTAAAAAACATCGTTGTTGTCGTTTCAGCTTCCAACACGGAAGCCTTGTTCACAATGAATACATCACCAAAAATGGTTCGTTTAAGTAGGCTTGAATAACCGCTGCAAGCAGCATGTGTAATAGGGAGTAATTACTCATTGACGTCCACCCGAGCGCAGCCATACGGCTACAAAGGAAAGCTATACAGCTTTCTAAGAAACTTCGTAGTTAAAGAAAAATTCGTCCTGGTCCGGGGTTCGAACCCGGGACCACCGCTTCACTGGAGCAGTCGCTCTACCAATTGAGCTAAACATTTTTGGTCAACACTGTTCCCACTTCGAGTTATTGATCAATTTGCTCTCGCCCTACCATAAGGTTGCTGTTCCGGTTAGCTCAGTTGGTAGAGCGACTGCTCCGGTGAAGCGATGGTCCCGGGTTCAAACCCCGGACCAGGACGAATTTTTCTTTAACTACGAAGTTTCTGAGACAGCTGTATAGCTTTCCTTTGTAGCCGTATGGCTGCGCTTGGATGGATGCCAGTGAGTAATTACTCCCTTATTACAAATCTACTCCATCTTGGGGGATTCTCCTAAACATTTTTGGTCAAGCAGCATGTGTACATTGTGTTTAGACTTCTGTCATTTCGTTTCAACGTGTGTGATGTGTGTGTGGTGGATTAGGGATTCCAGATGTAGCAGTGATGCTTTCAGTTTCTCTGTTTCGACAATTCTTGCCTTGACTTGGTCATTCTTGTGGTCATTCCTGATGGCATGCTCTGCTGAGTTATTTACGAAATCTCCCGCGCGAACTGCAATCAGGGAATCAGGAAGTTTTTGGAAGCGATTGATGCATGTGACGTAAAGAACAAAACATTTTCAATAACGCTTTAGGAGAGCACGCTGTCGAGAATGACCACAAGATTGTCTGGGACAACGCAAGAATCATCGCAACGGACAGCATTACGGCTACATCTGGAGTGCCTAATCATACAGATCACATCGCACACATTCAACCGAAACGATAGAAATCTAAACGCAATCTACGCGCGCTACTTGCGGCAGTTTTTCAAGCCTCTTTCAATGAACCACTTCTGGTGATGTATTCATTGTGAGTAAGGCTTCCATGATGGAATCTGAAATGTCAACAACAATAATCTTGACTGGTCTCTCTTTTGTTTTCCAACAGGAATTCAGGGAAGTAGAAGGCGCCGACCAAAAGAAAGGATAAGATGACGTTTCGGCTCCCCCACGGGAGCCTTGTGAACAAGTGTCTCGTGGGGGAGCCAAAACGTCATCTCATCCTTTCTTTTGGTCGGCGCCTTCTAATTTCGTCATGTACCATCCCGACCAGACGGGTTTCCGTCAAACACTAGACTTCGAATTCAGGGAAGTGCTGATAAAAAACTTCTACAAGTTGAGATTTGTTATCAAGTGTATTGTTAGCAATGGCTGCTGTGGAATGCAAGGAACTATTGATAAAGAGCACACAAGCCTTGCAGAGGTTGTCATTACACCCCTTCCGCATGCAGTCAGAAAATGGTGAAGATACTTGATGTGCGAGTCAAACGTGCACCCCGTGCCACGTCTCCCTGCAACACCTTGCAGGCATCGGGCAATCAACATATTCTTGACTGTCTACAAGGACCTTTGGCTTCAAGAGGAAAACGTGGGCCAAGAGCAGCTCATTGATGACCTCACTGTGAGTGGATTCCTTTTCAATCGCGTCATTAAAGATGACGCATAACCTAAGCGTCGCAGTAAAAGGGGCATAGAGGTAGAGCATACGCCCCACGTGCAAGCCCACTCCACTGCTTTAATGCCTTGGCCCTGCAGGTTAATAAATAAATAGAATAAAGAGGATTGAGGTTCGAATCCTGGTGCCACGCAATTCTCCACCGCGATTCTCCTCCAAAAACTGCGCATGTTGATGGAATAGCATAACCAGGCCTGGGGTGCGGCCTGATTTCGGTGGCCAGAACGACAATGCACTCTGCCACCAGAACGGGATTTTGCCTCCCTGGTGGAGTATACTTGGCCACAACATCCTATATCAGGGGTTCTCAAACTTTTTTGCTTGGAGGAACCCCAAAAGCCTTCAATAAGTTCCAGGGAACCCCCCCCCCCCCCCCACTTTCACTTACCAGCAATGTTGTCGAGTGCATTTCTGCAAAGGGAAAGTTGCTGAGGTTAAATGTTTATTGCACAGATTAATACAAATACTAATGTGATGTGTGATGGGTGGTACTGCTTCCCTTTTGAGAGCAAGTCAAAGCGTGGCTCAGCAGCACTCAGAGCCAGTCTCATATCAGCTGCCGGGTCAGGGCCGGTGAGGGTTCTCGCGGAACACAAGAAGACAGCCCGCGGAACCCAGGGGTTCCGCGGAACCCAGTTTGAGAACCCCTGTCCTATATAATTAAACCAATTAACCTTTGCCTATCAGTCACCACCGGCTACAGAGGAACTTACCAAGGCGACGGAGGGTGCCTAGAATCTCTGGCTCCGGACAGGCCGCCATTGGGAACTGAACCCGGCAATGTTTAACGCTAGAACCTTATCCAATGAGGCTAGCTTAGCAGTGATGTTCAAGGAATTAGCAGGTATTAAATGGAATGTCACAGGGCTTATTGTGGTTAGGAGGACAGGTGAGGCATATACAGTACTAAGTATATATGCTCTGCTATCGTGTACTAGAAGACAGATGAAAACTAGGTGTGGGATTTCTGATCAGTCAGGATATAGCTCGCAACATAGATGTATTCTATAGTATTATATAGGAGTTCTTATAGTACTGGCAGATTAATGCGGGTTGGGGACATTCTAGTTGAAATGAAGAGGAAGAAATGGGCTTGGGCAGGGCATGTAATGCGAAGGCAAGATAACCGCTTGTCCTTAAGGGTAACGGAGTGGATTCCAAGGGAAGGGAAATGTAGCAGGGGGCGGCAGACAGTTAGGTGGGCGGATGAGATAAAGAACTTTGCTGGGATAGGATGGCTGCAGTTGGCAGAGGACAGATATATGGGGGAAGCCTTTGCCCTGCATTGGTCGTAGTCAGGCTGATGATGATACAACTTGAGTACCTGAGAATCTTATCTGCCTAAGGGAATGCCCCAAGGTAGACTAGATTGCAAAGAAAAAAATGCTTAGTATTCACATGATCTCAGCCATACAGACGCGTAGAAAACTTAGCTTTGTAGCTTTGCAACTAATAGAAGAATGGGTTCCTGAAATGTACTGGCACCTTAGCTTTAGGGTGTTCTTGCTTTTTCCTATTTTCTTTCTTGTGTTCATAGTCGTGAATACACCAGCATGCTATGCGAGACAGGATGTAGTGCTACCTTCCTTGTAACCACAGTTTGGGGATTTGGAAAAGTCTCTGGGTTTTACTTGCAGTGTTTAGCGAAATGTCTTCATGAATGCCCTTTTGGTTTTTTTTTCACGTAAACGTTTTGTTGCAGACCACATTTGAGGAGTCCGAGAAGGAGCAGCCAAGTGAAGAGACCGAGGAAAAGCCGGACCCATTGGTGCAACTGGTTGTGGCGTTTTCAAGGACGGCCACCACTGAGCACAGGTATTTCCCAGTATGCACCTGTTTCTGAGCAGCTGGGAATTTCCCAGTGCTTTCTGAGCACAGACAGAAAGGGGCAACCTATTTTGTGCTTGCATTTCATCTCAGAATGTGCTCTGCTGGTTACGAGGAACATATACAGTCATCTCTCTCTCTTAGGAAACTTTTTTTTTTTAAATGAAAAACTGTGAGTCTGAAAGGTACAGAAATTTTGTTTTAATTGTGCAGAAAATACTCTTGATGGTGATAGGACGAAAGTATCACTTTGAATGAATTAAATGTTTGAGTTGGGCGATTTCGAATGAACGGCAGTCCACTGTATTATGCAAGCATAAGAACTCATTGGTTGTAGAGGGTATGTTTTCACAGTGTTCAGTGCACATGTAAAGCTGTGCCTTTTGGGCATTAACTGCTGTGTTTCCCTTGTGTGATTTCAGTGGCGTCATGCCAGAAGATCCACTATACATGCAGTACGCCTTCATCTTTAGCCAAGTAAGTTGCCACTTTTGCATTATAGTTAACGTCTCCTTACTTACCATTGCAGACATATCAATCAATCAATCAATTTTATTTCCTTAAAGACCCCTTTTCAGGGGCATTACATAAGGGGTGGGTACAACGTTTGGTGCAACAAAGTAATCATGCGTTATGATGATGACAGAAAGGTGTTAGCTCTGCGTGCATAAGAACACAGAAGTCCTATAGAATGTTCCTTTTCTTTTTTTCTAAAGGTCATCATTTAATTGTACTGAGATCTACCGTGTGACTGTACTGCAGTCATTCAGGAACAGAAGGCTGAATGCCACTTACTGTGTGCGTGTAGTGCCAGATTCAAGGACAGCTATTTGAGGTGGTAAGTGCACTGTGACATCATGTGGCGCCCTCTGTGTGCAGAGGCGCGAACAGCAGAAGCACTAGTTCATGCCAGTGTGCACAGAGGATGTCACAGGTTCATCGTGTGGTAAGCAGTGCCACTTGTTTTGGCTCCTCGCTTCTCCTTTATCTTACACCAATGCTACCGACTCCGCTGAATTGTGAAATGCCGTGAACAGGTGTCACTGCAAAGAAACTCTGTCTTAAAGCCTTCTCCGACTTCCTTTTGTTTTGCTGGTAAGGTAAATGCAAGCACGGATGAATTAACTTGAAAAGCATACTTGGCGATAGGCAGTCATTCCTCACAGACTTCGCGCTTAAGAGAACAGTGTGCTGACAGAGCTAAAACAGGCGCTGGTTGTTTCTGCATCTTGGTTACTACAGCTGTTACTGAAGTTGTGAGTTCACGCTTCGTTTGGGCACATCTCTTTATTGTATAATTGGTAGTTCTGTGTAACAGCACATAGTTAGCAGTATGCATACCTATGTTTGCTTTATGAGTGATTCAAATGTACAGTGCAGAAAAGGCATGGATGAAGAAGGGAAAAAAGTTGGGCAAGTTGTGGCGTTTTCAAGGTACGGCCTGGCAAGTCATGGCTTACGCACATGACTTGCCAGGTGCGTACCTGTGCCACTTCCTAAAGCCCGGCAATGTTCTGCGAGGTGTGTGTTAATGCATCAACCAGTTTGGCCGATATGGATGAAGAATGGCATAAGTGCTACAAAGGGGAACTTTGGGCCGGTTGGCGCATAGTGACGAAGTGAGAACTGAACAGCGCAGGGGCAGGACGCCTCGCTTGTGTCTGCTCTCTCTGTCCTGTCCCCTGTGCTGTCTGTTCTCTTGCAGGTGCTGCTGTCATCCTGTAATTCTTGTTCTGTGTCTGTCACCTTCGTGTACTTGTCCGTGCACTCCCAGACACCCTTAGAGCGTGTTGGTGTAGCGGTCCTGATCTCATAGGAGATGCCCTCAACTCAGTGTGGCGAGCTCAGCCAGAGACCAGCTAACAAGTGACAAGATGGGCTGGTCGTTTGATGCCCAGCTTTCGCCGGCCGCAAGTCAGAACCAAAGGTTCACAAACAAAACAAAATTTATACAGCAAAGAGACGACACAGAGTGATTTCTAATCACTCAAACGAACATATACAAAGGGATTTACAATAGAATGCAACCCGTGCAAAGTACAGTGGAGACCACGTACAACAGAACTGCTTACAGTGCGAGGCCAGATGTAATGCGGTTTTTGTCGGCCATCGGTCTGCTTGTCATAGAACTCAATGTAAAGCCATACCGCTTATTATGCGTTTGCGCGAAGCAAAATGCCGGTTATAGTGCGGTTTTGAAATCGCTGCTCGTTTCCTCCCTCAGTCTCCACACGTTGCTTCTGTCTTGTGCAACATTACATAACAGCTAGCTACACTTTTCCCTCCGTCGTTCTTGTGCTTCCCTCCTTTCCATGCATCTGGGTGACACCATGTGACCACATTTTCTTGCCATGACCCCTCTAATGCTTTCCTTCACTCGCACTAACTTCGCTCCTGCACTCTTTTCAAGTGGAAACGCTCGTCGTGGTTGTGTCTTCACTCTTTGTCCATGAAAAGTTCAGCGCTTGTTATGAGCGGTGCCTCTTTGATTGCACCGAGTTGGTCCGTGGACTTCAAACCAGTCAACAACGGACCTTTGCACCTGCATTAGTTCAGAGCCCGGGTGTGTAGTAGCGGCGATGTGCTGGCATCTTTTGCAAGTCGATCTCTCATCACCGAGCTGCCATCCTTATGGCATCCACGTCATCCGTGTCTCAATAGCCCGGGAAACGACAGGCCTTATCCCTTGAAACGAAGGAGCACAACCAAGGACATGGAAAGTAGTACTGACAAGAGCTTCGGTTGCCAGGAAGTATGGTGTCACTGACACAAGAGTGTCCACCGTCTGGAACGACCGTGAAAACATATGGAAGCAGCTAGAGAAAGACTGCATGACTCTCGCAAGAAAAAGGATTCGTACACCGAAGTATGAAGACATTGATGAGGCCTTGTTTAGGTGGTTCTGTGAAGTGCAAGCACAGAATGTCCCAGTGTGAGGCCTGATGCTTCAAGCGAAGGCTAGGAACTTCTCACACTTGTTTGGACGTGAAGGCTTCAGTCCGCTGAATGGGTGGATTCAGCGGTTTAAAGATTGTCGTGGGATTAACTGCAGAGTGATCTCAGGAGAAAGTGGTGAAGTCAACAACGCCTGCATTCAAGCATGGTTCGGCGTTAATCTTGAGACGCTATTCTCAGCATATGCGCACAACGATGCATACAATGCCGATGAAGCTGGTTGTGTGCTGTAACACGCTTCCCAACCGAACCCTCGCCCTGAAAGGTGGTCCTTGCTTTGGCCGCAGTGTGTCAAAGGATCGTGTCACTGTTTTGTTTTGTGCCAGCTTGGACAGATCTGACGAGCGGCGCTTGCTTGTGATTGGTAAATCGAAGAGGGCCCATTGTTTCAAAAAGAGAGAACACCTTCAGGTGAGGTACGAGGCAAATTCAAAGGCCTGGATGTCCCGAGAGAGAGAGAAATAACTTTATTGACCATGTGATTTGGGACACATAGGTCCCTGGGTCCCCTCACGACCCCCACTGCACTATACATTCATGAGTTCATGGAGTTTCATGACATAGGTGGCCCAGTCAGTGGCGATCTTTTGCCTGGCCAGGTACATTGATCGCAGTAGGATCTTTTATTCAGTGTCAGGAGCTTCGGGCCCCGTGGGGGAGGACATTCTAGGAGAACGTGGGTAAGAGTATGGTTTTGTTAATGAAGCGGTGCGAATTGCAGCTACCATAAAATGTTCAGTCTTTCTGATGTCTTATATCAGCAGTTTGTTGAACCTAGAACAGCTAAACTGTGCTCATCTGCAAAAAGCACAGTATCCTTTATTCACCTTAACATCCGTTCTCTGGCAAAAAAACACGATGAATTTGCTCTTTTCATTGATCAGTTTTCTTTCCGATTTAATGTTATCATGCTAACTGAAACTTGGTGCACAACGAGCAACTGTGCGCCTTTGCTACCTGGTTATAATAATTTTTTTATCAATCGAACCGACAAGCGTGGTGGCGGCGTTGGCATGTACATTTCTGACAGTTTATCAAGTGAGAAGGTGTCCCAGTTTACCGATATCACCAAACATTATGAAGCACTTTGTTTGCAACAAGAGAGCACTCTTTTCGCTGTCGTATACCGACCTCCTTCAGGCGATGTTAAAAGATTCATGGACTTTGTGGATAACCTACTCGAATATGCATCCTTCGAACGATTGCGGCTAGTTCTTGGTGGAGATTTTAATATTAATGTTACTGCAGGTAATACCTCTTCTACTGAACTGAACAACAAACTTGCAGCCTGTGGGTTTCAAAACGTCATTAAAACACCAACGCGTGTCACATCAACAACTTCATCGGTTTTGGACCTATTGATTACGAACAGCAACACACCAGTAACCGCAGCCGGAACCGTCAATTGCAGCCTGAGTGATCATTGTCCTGTTTTTATGGCTTATTCAGACGTCGCTGTGGGTCGCAAACCTTCTCGTTCAAAGTTCATTTTTCAATCTATAAATGACACCAGTCTCGATGATTTTAGGAACAAAATTATTAGCACTGACTGGTCTGAGGTTTTTGCAGAAAGTACTGCAGATAAAGCATACGACACTTTTATGACTATTTTTTCTGCCCATTACAAGGCATGCTTCAAACTTACATCTGTTAGGCAGCGTCGATCGATAAGAAAACCTTGGATCCGCATCGAGCAGGTAAAAATGATTGAAGATAAAAATAAGCTTTTCGCTCTGTTCTTAAAAACGCGTAAGCCTTCCATATTTGCAGAGTTCAAGAAACTACGCAATCGAATCACATCAGAACTAAGGAAAGCCAAAGTGCAGTACTTTCAGCAGCTGATTCAGGATGCCTCGACATCTCGTCCTGATCGGATCTGGAAGATTGTGAACGACGCACTCGGCCTGCGTACAGCTGCGCCTAATCAGTTTCAGATGACTGTCGAAGGTCAACTGCTTACTGAAGGTGCTCTAGCAGAGCATTTCAACACCCACTACATAACTGCCATGACTAACAATGCTGCTCCTTCTGTAACGTCTTGCGTCCTTGATGACAACCTCTTGAACACTGTTTTTATGGTGCCAACTAATACAGCTGAGGTTTACAACATATTTACGTCACTAAAGAACAGTAAAAGCCTTGACATAGATGATATCCAGGTCCGACCGGTCAAATACGTCCTCGACGTCATCTGTCCAGCCCTCGTACACATTTATAACCTTGCTTTGGAGACGGGTTTTTTTCCACTAAACATGAAACGCGCAAAAGTTTCAGTTATATATAAAGGCGGCGACAAAAATGATGCTGCCAACTACCGACCGGTGTCAGTTCTCCCAGTGTTTTCAAAAGGTCTTGAAAAAGTTATTCTGTCTCGTCTCGACCCCTTTTTTACTAAGCATAAACTTCTTTCTGAATGTCAGCATGGGTTCAGAAAAGGATGCTCTACCGAGTCTGCCCTTTTGATTCAAAAGGAATTGATACTCAAAAACATGGATGCAAATAAACTAACGCTTGGGGTGTTTGTAGATTATAGCAAAGCTTTCGACTGCCTCAACCATACTGTTCTCCTTAATAAACTGTATCACTATGGCATTCGGGGCGTACCCCACTCACTCTTAAAGTCATACCTTGCAACACGCATGCAGTCTGTAGTTATCGATGGCAGTCTGTCGTCCTTTAAAGAAATACCATGCGGCGTCCCTCAAGGCAGCGTTTTGGGACCGTTTTTGTTTAATATCTATGTGAACGACGTGGTTCGTATTGATAAGCATGTCAAGTTTGTTTTGTACGCTGATGATACCAGCTTGTTTTTCACATCAGATAATAGTTTTGACCTACTGCATACCGCTAATGAAACTCTATGCAAATTGCTTGATTGGTCGAGCAAAAACTGTTTAAGAATAAATCCTAAAAAACCAAAAGCCATTCTGTTTGCTTCAAAAAACAAACCAGTAAGTTTGATTGGCGGGCTCCGCTTGGGCAGCTCTACAATCGATATAGTCAAAGAGCACAAGGTTTTAGGAGTGGTACTATCGCACCGTATGACTTGGGATGCGCATATACAGCAACTGGTGAAAAAACTCTCTTCCGCTGCTGGCTTAATACGTCGATCTCGAGATATTTTTCCAACTAACATTAAACTTCAAGTTTTTCACTCCGTCTTTCGGTCCCACATTAACTACTGCACGTTAATTTGGGCCACGACTACTAAAAAAACATAACTATACTACATAGGCTCGAAAAGAAAGCTGTTCGTTGCATTGCTAATGTTTCATACTTTCACCACACTCATGACCTCTTTACTCAGTTCAAGTTGGTCAGTATACAACAGATTTACGATTACCATCTACTATACCTGCTGTACTTCTCAAGTGTATCTTACCAGCAGTTCCTGAAGGAGCTGTGTACTCTTACTTTGCAAACTCGCACATATCGAACCAGAGCGTCTGAGGAATGGTTTGTACCGCGGCCACGCACTAATTATCTTCTGCAAACATTAATGTACAACGTACCATTTCTATCAAACAAGATTAAAACACAATTTTCTGGTTCCATTGCCCGAACGCGCACAGCATTGCGCAGCATGTTTGTTTCTGGGCAATTTTCTAAGACTGTTTTATGATTTTGAGTGGTAATTGTGAAATTGGGCATACAGAGTGAGTGTGTGTGTTTGCCTTCTCATCGGGATCTCATGTGTAAAACGCTTTATGGTACTAATTTTTATTCGTTTGTTGCGTAGTTTTATTGTAGGGCACATTGTTCTTTTGTGGCGTAGTTAAGTTGATGAATGAAGTCCGTGTATTCCATTACAATATTCACTTGCATTTTAACTATTGTACTCAGTAAGTAGGACAATGTATGTATTCTGTTGCACATTTCATTTGTATTTGAATTATTGAAGTGTATATGAAGTCGCTGCTGCCAAAATGGTTCCCTGACCTAGTCAAGCTGTCCTCACAGCTTTTTGTCGCGGAAGCCATCAACATTGTATCAATGTTGAAAATAAATTTTTGATTTTGATTTGATTTGATTTGATTTGATTTGAACAATATCTTGGTGTGGGCTGTGGAAAGCGGCAGCACGAAGCAGCAAGGACGGAAGAGAGACACGAGGGCACGCACTTGTCCTGTGTTCTCATGGCACCATAATAATTTGTTGGTAGTCATCAAGGAATTGGTGGGGTGGGGGTATAGCTGCCGTTCGGCACTATATGCCTGGGTCAGCTCATTGAAAGTGTGCATGCTCAACTGGGAAGAGCCTGACTCCCCCACCTCCTGGTTGATGGAGCTGGTGAAGGACAGGGTTAATTGGAGACATGGGAGAGGCCTTTGCCCTGCAGTGGGTGTAGTCAGGCTGATGATGATTATAATGAGGTGTGACCTTCTGCCAATAAAACCACTTGTCAGTTAGCACTTGTGTTTGTGTCGTGTTTCTCATGGTCTGTATTGTGCAAGATTGATATGCACCACCTCACCCAAAAAAAAAGTTTTAATAAAGTTCTTTTCTGTACCGTTCATGTTGGCTGTGAACTGCCAACAAGCCATGGCATGCGCTTTAAGAACCTTTCAGTTGGGGGCAGAACGAAGGTTGAACTGAGGAATGTCAATGCTGTGCAAGTGGCTGCTACAATTTTTTTTGTTTTTCTTTGTTTTCCAGAGCTGTGGTGGTGCTGAGGAGGAAGAAGAGGAGGAGGAGGGTGACGAGGACTCTGGGCCCTCCATACATGTGAGGTTCTTTTCTCTTTTTTCAATCACGGGCCTTTCCACCTCACAATGCTGCGAATTATTTGTGTTACACTACTTCAAGTGCTTTGTTTATCTGTGCCACCTGACCCGTGGTATTTCAAACATGAGCTGCCACTGGCCAACACACTTGTTCTTAAGTACAGTAGAACCCTGCTCTAGTAAACTCGAATATAGCAAAAACTAAGATAGCTGTGTCCCATTTTGCCTCTCATAGACAACTGTGCATTTTTTTTTTGCTTATAGCAAAGATTTTTTTTCATAAAATTGGCAGTAGTAAAGAGCGGCCTCCTCATTTGGTCCTCGTTTTTGGCACTAACTGCATCATGAAAGTTGCTCTTTGAGACAGCTTCACGACCAAGCTTGGAAGTGTATGAAGAAGCCAACCTCTTAAAGTCCTTGGAGCCGTGAGGCAAAGCACACGGGGGAAAAAGAATGTAAAGCTGGCTATGAATGCAGAAACAAGGAGGTGCAGGTTTCTAAGAAAGGACAGAGGGTAGAAATGCAGTGAAGGTTATGGACGGAAACAAAAAGGGTGAAGATTCACAGCACGGCAGCGCAGATCACAGGTGAAGCGACGGTCAGAAATGGAGGTGCGGAACCTCGATTGCTTGCGTGTTTAACTATTGCTTTTAAACATTGCTGAGGCTGTGGAAAAAGGCACCGTGTTCACGCAAAAGTTTTGTTTTCACATGAAAGCAAACTCATGACATTCATAGATTGTATTTGCGCAAATGCACTACTTTCTCAAGACATAAACAAAATCGATTTATTTATTTACTTATTTATTTATTTATTTATTTATTTATTTATTTATTTATAAATACTGCTGTCTCTGAGGAGAGACATAGCAGGAGTGGGTGAATACATGAGTAAAAACAAATAACATGGGTAGCATAGAAATAGATAACACAGAAGTATTAAAAACAGATCAACGGGTCAAATTGTCAGGCAACTGAACAACAAACTCTTCAATTGGCAATGAACGAAGTGAGCCGTCCAATCCATTCCAAATTTCAACGGTTAGAGGGAAAAAAGAAAATTTAAAACAATCTATATGTGGTTTGAAGGGAACAATGTTTAATGGGTGGTTCCGTCGGGTTGCACGTGTGCTTGATGACACAAATGTGAAGGGTAACGTGAAATCAGAAAGTGAAAAATTACATAAAGGGACATTAAGAGCAGGATGGAAGGTACTTTTGAGTGTTTCTTTTATAAACCAACACTGTGTTTAGTAGGTAGCCATTAATTACCAGAGTGTGTCCTCAGAACCATGCCATCACCAACAACTGATATAGTAAAGATTTGTTGCTGGTCCCAGTCACTTTAATTTAAAAGGGTTTGGCTGTACCTATGCACTTTTCAAGTAATAAATCGATGCATAAACTTTGAGAGTGTGTAAATCTTGAGGCTATGCAAGAACATGCACAGTAATAAGAGTAGTAGCAAAAATCGAGAGCTTGCAGAGGAATTTAACTCAGTTTGGCTGATTTCCGCCACCATCAGAAAAATGCAGCTCACTGAAAAATGCACACTAGTGCAAGATGAGGGCACTTACAAGCTCATCTGTTTTGAGAATCAGTATCCTTACCATGAATAGAGTTAAGACACTGTGGCCATGTGCAAGAGAATGGCTGCGGAACTGAGAAAGGACACAACATGCGTGCTGCCTTAGTTGTGCACTCGTTCTCTTGCGTCTCGCCCAACAATCAGTTATTCTGAAGACCTTTTGGCCATGTCTCTAGCATGCCCAATGCTTAGCATGACAGAATGTAAGCTTGTTTGCTTGCTTTCATTTACTCTGATTTTTAGATCGTACTGCAGGTGGTATTGTTTGGTCATCGTTGAATTTTATTTGTAACTTAAAATTTTTTTATAGAAATGAAGGGTTGCTTCAATCTTTGCAAACAGCTGTTGTTTGTAAACACCTTAACTAGCTGGATGAAACATATTTTGAAGTACAGTCGAGCTCACTTATAACGGCCGCAGTTATAATGAATGCTTGCTCATTGTGAACGAGGGTGGTGCTACCGTCAAAATATGTGTTAGGGCTATGGCATCATATCTCAGATACAGCAAACAAGCAACAAGATACAGCACAACTCGGTTAGAGGAACGAGGGGGCTCTGTGAAATGGTCCCTATAGTTGGAAACCCTTAACTCAGGAGTGGAGAGTGATGAATGCCTCCAGGTCTCTGTGGCACCCCCTCCCCTCATTACTAAGAAAACAACAACAACACGACCCCCTAAAAACAAAACAAAAAAAAAATGGGATGTATAGCATGCCGATGGAACGTTTTGATAGATGAAGCCGTTAAAAGTGCATGCCTTGAAAGGTGGTGCCTCGTGCTCGTGAAAAGTGCAGCAAGCTTCGCGTTACCGTCTCCCTCTCTAACTGCGGTGACCACGCTCTTCTGCCACCAATGAGCCACACTTGCCAGCTCACATGGGCGTAATTCATGTGCTTGAGGGGCCCTATTGGCACCGCATCACCAGTGCATACTGACAGCGATCGACTGACAGGTGCCAGCGTCCCAGTTCGGGTAACTTTGTTCCCCACCATGGACTAAATTCATGTGGATGGAAACTACCGCGTAGTGACCAAGAATTGCTTCCGTAAGGCGGAGTTTATATTCTCATTAACGTTAGAGGATACTGTCGAAAACCCACATTATCGTACGCATGTGTAGATTTGTGGCAACGCATTTTTGACGCACACCTAGACCGACCTGATGTTTGTGGTGATAACGCAGACATCGGAGAGCCGTTCACTGATGAAAACAGTACTGCGTTATAACTACGAACTCTGTCTGATTGCCACGAAAATGATGAAGGCGATGACGAAGAGGCCAGCCTACCAGAAGCTGCCATGGAGGCCACCGCTGCAGTTACTTATGTCACCCCCTAAAGCAGCTTGTGGGTAGCAGCACTGTTGGTGGCGAGGGTTGTGCGAGTGCTCTGGAGAGCTTGGAAAGTGTTGTAATAAACTCTAGTTTGAATAAACAAATGCGCATCACAGACTTACACAGTCGGACTTTGTACTTTTGGCTCTAGGGATGTCCACTTTCTACAAACTTCAAATATAGCGAATGCAATCCCCGCGACCGTCAGGTTTGTTATAAATGGGCTCGACGGTAGTTTATGACACTTTGGATTCCTATATCAGCCTGCTTCCTTGCATTCATGCGTCTGCACAGCTTCTTCGCATGAAGGGCATTTGTATTTTAGGGGGGGGGGGGGGGGGGGGGGGGGGGGCTTGGTCTGTATAGTACTCCGGCTTGGGCATAATATTGCTGCACATGTTGGAAGAGAAATTTCTCACTTATTTTGATAATGACTCTTCTACTATGATAAACCTGCACATTTCCTCGCTATTTAACTCCTCACCACACAATTTGTTTTGCAGTTATGGCATTCTTAAAAGCAAGTCTTCTCATATCTATGTTGGAATACTGCTGAGTGCAAGCCTGCTGATTCTCACGAATGTGCATTTGGGCTGGATTTTCCTTTCTGTTACAAATGCCTGAAGAATAGTGCTCATTTTTGATCAGACTGACATTTCTGTGAGTGCTTGTCTCACAAGAAGTGTTGGTTGGCTTGTTTTCACTAATGTCTCTTCCTTTTCTCTTTGCCTCTGGATGCATGTCAGGGTCTTCTAGTAAGTTCCTGCCAATCACTTTGTGTTCTGTTGGTTTTTGTGTCTTTGTGTTGTGTTGCATGTGTGTCCTTTGTTGTGGGACATTCCTTCTTTTGTCGGTACGTTCCATAGCAGTTTTTTAAGCTCAATCAAAAGACTTGGGTTCACAGAATTTCACCACACCATGTAAAGATTCACTTGAAGGGACCAACGACTGACTTTTTTTCCCCGATCGAGTGCAAAGTAACTAGACGAATAGGAATGGGGTAGAGTGCATTTGGCAGGTTCTCTCAGATCATGAATGGCAGTTTACCAATAAACCTGAAGAGAAAAGTATACAACAGGTGTATCTTACCGGTACTCACCTATGGGGCAGAAACGTGGAGGCTTAACAAAGAGGGTTCAGCTTAAGTTAACAACAACGCAGCAAGCTATGGAAAGGAAAATGATAGGTGTAACATTAAGAGATCGGAAGCGGGTGGAGTGGGTGAGGGAACAAACGCAGGTTAATGACATCCCAGTAGAAATCCAGAGGAAGAAATGGGCTTCGGCAGTGCGTGTACTAATGTGAAGGCAAGCTAACCTGATGTCATTGAGGATAACGGGAGTGGATTCCAAGAGAAGGCAAATGTAGCAGGGGGCAGCAGAAAGTTAGGTAGGTGGATGAGATTGAGAAGTTTGCGGGGATAGGGTGGCCGCATCTGGCGCAGGACAGGGTTAATTGGTGCGATATGGAAGATGCCTTTGTCCTACAGTGGGTGTAGTCATGCTAATGATGATGATGACCGCTTGTCTGCACAGTGCAAAACTTAGTATAGAAGGTACCTGATTCCACAGTGGTTTTGTCAGAAATGTTGTACAAGTTAAAATTTGTGGCAAGAATGCCACAAATTTTAATGAGAAAGCATTACTAGACCCATTACAAAAAAAGCCAGTGGCATGCGTGCACGTGAGTCGGTGTACTCCTAGATGGTGCAGAAAATCTCAGCAGTGACAAGAAAAATAGGGCAACGTCATCAAGCAGCTATATGATGCATACAGCAAGCCAAGCACTGCCACTTCAGATTGTTTGTCTGTATATACTTGCCACTGGCCTACAGCCGTGTGGCGCCAGTTTTTCCGACATTCGTACCAAAATTGTGACGCAACCGTTTGTCGTACAGCGTTCTGGGTGGTGTCATAGAATGTCTCATTGCGTATAGCTTACATATGCGAGTCAATTTGGAGGCTAGCTTGCAGCAGTGATTTGAACTGATTACATATGCACCTTGAATTGTCGTCACCACCATCAGCCTGACAACGCCCACTGCGGGCCAAAGGCCTCTCCCATGTCTCTCCTGTCCTGTGCCAGCTGTGGCCACCGTATCCCTGCAGATTTCTCAATCTCATCCGCCCACTTAACTTTCTGCCGCCCCCTGCTTGAGAAAGGCCACATCATGCTAAAAGGAACTCAGTTCCTGGCCTCACAAGCGAGTGCAGTCACCATCCACAAATCTCAAGGAGGAAGTTACGATTCGGTCATGTGATTCAAAGAACTTTAATGCATATACAAATATTACGCATAAATAATGCACCCAGGAACAGTAATGCTTTTGCATTCTTCCCGCATGTGAGCAGTCTTAAATGTAGTAGAACTTTTTGACGGGTTAGTTGGTACATTGTCTTGAAAGAATGTCGTACGCCAAAAAAGGAATGTCGTACGCCTTCCTGTTTCGTCCTTTTTTGGCGTACGACATTCTTTCAAGTCTTAAATGTCTCTGGGAATTTTTAGTGTGAAAAGCACTACTTCACTAGCAAAGCTGAAAAACCTGGGGTATGTGTAAAGCCTCAACGTTTGGTGGAATGCCATCAGCACAGGCCTTGTGCAGCTGCAGCGTCAATGTCTGAAATCGGAACCCCTCCCTCCGCCCCAATATTGGCTGATGACAAGACTTTGCATGTGATTGCCTTTGAGGCAGTGTTGACTCAAGTGCTTTTGCATGTCCTGCTCTGTTTAAGTACATTAAAACCGTACCATTTTTTTTTAATCAATGGATTCACCTGTTTTTATGCGTCTCTACGGATTGCACATCGACAGAGGTGCAAATGGAAACTAAGATAGTTTCAGCCATCAGGTAGTAATTAGGCAACTGTCGTAAGTGAAACGTTCACTTGAGCTTCCATGCCCCCCAAGTAGTTACAGCACAGTGATCTCGTCGATGACAGGTTTAATTAGCCATGGTTAGTGCTTCTACAAAGAAATGCTATACACTGTGGCGCCCTCTAGTCACTGAAGCTCAGATATTTAATCAGCGATATGATGGAAACATTTTCACCAAAGGACACACTTGAGAGAGCTTCAAATGTAATAAAATACGGCAAAGACTTGAGAAACAAAGCAAACTTATGCACTTGACAACATATGCATGTGCAGTATTCTACCGAGGTGTGGTCATGTTGTGGGATGGACCTCACCACGAGAAGTAGCACCAGCTTGTTTTATGTGATTTTCAGTGCCAAATTGAAATTACACATCCCCGTTCCTTCAGTACTGCTGTGCTCAGTTTTTACTCTATAAGGCAGGTTCCTTTCATTTCCACCATAACCTCACGACTCATTTAGGTCAGCTGTCGGTCTGTTAACAGGTCAGTGTGTATCTGAAGGTGGCCAAAGCTTGCATGCCCTTTCCCTCCGTGTATCTTACCAGTGCATTTTCTGTAGAGTGTGTGATGACTGTGAACTATGTGTGTGTTGTATGGTGGCTTGCAAGCGTGGCTGATCGGGCTAGTTGGTAGATCATGACAGCTAAAAATGCAAACAGTGAAACTTTAAGACAGGGATGAAGAGAAGATGAGACACCACAGCGCTGACTTCAAAGTACTGTTGTTTACGTTTTCAGTTGTATGGTTGGTCAGTTGGAGAACGTTAGTTATATTTTTAAAAGTACAAAACATGCTGGCATTTCAGATAAGCTTCATTTCAACTGTGAGAGAGATGCCGTTAAGAATTGCTTGTGTATTGTTACTGTCAGTAAAGGAAGTGTGTCTTTGGACAGAGCACATGTCACATTAATACAACATTTTGGGCGAGTTGGTTACCTACATTCATTATTACAGCGCAAAGACGGCACAGAACAAGAAGGGGACACAACAGCGCTGTTGTGTCCCCTTCTTGTTCTGTGCCGTCTTTGCGCTGTAATAATGAAAGTCACATTAATAAAAATAATTAAAATAAAATTTTTATTTCCTCTTTCCAATACAAATGCGGGCCTGCTGAAGCCTCGGAAGGCTTGAGTGGCACTGCCCTACAGCAGACAGCGTATAAGTCACGCACCCAGCAGACAAGTTGCAAAAAAATAAAAATAAAAAAAAAAGATGGAAGGGAAGAAAAGGAAAGGGAGCAAAAAAAAGGAGGATGTGAGAAGAAAAAATGGATTCAAGAGCAAAAATACACACAAAAGGAGAGAAAACAAAAACATGTGAAAACATAGCATCAGTGCAGTTGATAGCTGTGTATTGGCTAAACAAAATCAGATCATTCATATGTGTCGTTTTTTTTTTTTAATAACTGCAGATGACATAACTGTATTTGCTCACATAATTTGCGCACTTTTTTCTTTTAAATTAAGGCTTCAAAAATGGGGTATGCAAATTATGCAATAATGTTGTGACCACTTCATGTCATAATGCACAACATATACTGTATATTGCTGTCTATATGTCGTATCTCTCACTGGGTAAAAAAAGTGTACTCCCATGTTATGCAGTTCCCTGTGGAGTAGCATGATGGTGCATGTGTGCAGCTCAAATCAGTAAATGCTCAGAGACACACGTGTGGCCTGGCTGACTAGCGGCAAAGCAACCCAGCAAACCAAAAACCTCTCAGAGACGTCTAGCTTGAGAGCTTTTTGGTTTGCTGGGAAACAGCAAACGGTTCAGTAATTTCGGATTCCAACTTGCAATTCATGCCCCCCCCACTCGCACCTTTTGTAGCTGCAAACACAGCTGTGCTGATCTTCCCCAGCCGGCCTTGTGCATGCATACTGGTGCAGCTGGGAGCATAAAATATGCGAGTAAAAGTCTCTCTTTTATATAAGCCCGGGTAATCAATTAGGGGTGCGCAAATTACGCGAGTAAGTGCGGTATTTATTCCTGCTGCAAGCTATAATAACCACTGGTAACAATAATTTACCTGCTTACAAGTTAGTTATGCTCAGAATGTGGATTCTTTGTGTGAAGCTGGAATGATTCCTTGCGTGCAAAGCAGTACCTCACATATTCTTAAAATACTAGAGTCACTTTGAGAGGTTCGTTGTGGCTGTATATAACAACATTAGGTACACAAGGGAGGATTCACCTTACATTACAGCTGATTAGTCTTTTTTTACGAGAGCAACCATCCGAAATGGAGGGGTCAACCTGCACTCAAAGCCAACAGCAGCTGAGATGGTGTAGTCACAGCTAGTGCGTGCCCCATGCCAGTGTCCGTATGCATGGAGCTCCATGTGTGGAGCATTGGCAATTCATCTGCTAACTTTGACTTGTTCTCCTGCACGCATAAAGTATTGCGTAGCATGTATATAGAAGGTAGCTTCAAAAATTTCTCATGCTCACTTATGCCAAAATAACTGTCTTTGTTGCTGTGTCTTGTATTTTGATGCGCGAAAATGTCATACCTTTGTAACAAACTTGTTTTTGTGGTCTTTGCTCAGTACGCCTGAGGTGATCGTGCAATGTATTACATTTTTTTTTTTGTACGACCTTAGAAGTTGAGTCGTTGCTTGTCTGCTGCTGCTGCCTGTAAAATCGGGGCTGCGGCCTCGTCAAGCTGTTTTCTACAGCTTTTTCCGCAGCTCCTCGGTCCATGTATCTTTGAGGCAGAAATAAAAATTATTATTATTATTACTAAAGTTTGAACTGCGCACCATTAACGTGGCTTGCTTGCCTGATGAGCGGTAGAGAGCGTAAAGAAACCTTCCAATAACCTCCGGTGCATGCATTGACTCCACAAGTGCAAGACGCTTACTGGGCTAGTCAGAGGCCATGTGGGACAGGCAGAATGGGGTGCCATTTTACCACCTTTGGTCTCCATCTGCCTCCAACAGCTGGCCTAGCTGCTGTGCCGTTATGCGTTTAATACTTTGTGCTGTGCACCGCACCACAGTGTTATCTCATGGGAAGCTGCATAATGTGGTGCAGTGGCAGTGGCTGCTATTCGTCAAGAGGTGAGGGTCGACCTATATTTGGAGCACACTGATATGCATGCCATTTACTAGATGTGTAGCCAGAATACACAGAGCTTTAGCAGTTAAGGGGGGACGAGGGTCTTAAAACTAACTTTTTTATCCATGGCTAGAATCTCACGAAATTTCGCACACAGATGCATTTTTCTCTCCAGATTCCAAATATGCAATCATAATTGAGCTGTTGGTCTTAAATCTTACAAAGTCTAGAATGTGATTAGGTAATTTCTTACGCAGCTTTAATGAACTTTCTCACTGCATTTTGTTGCTTTTACTTACATGAATTTATAGCCAGAGAGATCCCATACCCGGTGACATTCTTCGTTTTTCTCTAAAGGCATGTCATCCTGATATACTACTATGTCGAGAGTAAAAGGTCGCAGTATTTGACACTGCAACTCGTTAAGCTGATTGTAAATTGCAATTTATATGTGGCCTAAACAAAAAAGGTAAGAATGTCATCGGGTATGAGAATTCGCTGGCTATCAATGCATGTAATTAAAAGCAACAAAATGCAGTGAGAAAGTTCATTAGATCTGCGTAAAAAATTGCCTAATTACCCTCTAGAATTTAAGATAACTTTTGATCTAAGACCACAAGCTCAATTGTAACTACATTTTTGGAATCAGAAGAGAAAAACACATCTGTGTGCAAAATTTGATGAGATTCTAGCAATAAATATATAGGTCAGTTTTAAGACCCTCGTACCCCCTTAAGTGGGACGGAAGCTGAGCATTTTCAGGCACATAGGTTTAGGAGGCTAACCGAGTGTGTCTCGCTAACCGTGCTTGTTATGACTAACCTGCCACCCAACACTTCTCTCTTGCATGCCGCCAATGCTGGCTCCGTAGCAAAAATTTCGACGACTGAAGGTGAGCGTGTGGCTTCCACATTAGGCTGCTTTGTCAAGTTCACAGGATACCCTTTGTTGCTCATATCTGAGGATGGTTTTGAGCAGCTTCGTTGAAATCTTATAGCCTGAATGGCTACGAGTATGTGTTACTGTTGGTTTGCATTGTATCATTTTTCACCATTCTCGGTGGGCATTCAGTTCAGTTCAGTCTCAGTTTAGTTTATTTTTACTTTTTACAAAGAAGCAAACTAGGGCTAAATGCTGCAGGAGCAGCTTGACAAAGGCCCTAGCACCGAGCAAAGATGGCAATATGGTGGAGTTGAAGGCAATGGCAGCATCTCCAAAAAGATGAATGCGTTGCAATGCACTCTTCAAAGCGAGAAACAAACAAAACCTTGCCGTATGCGAAATAAAAAGTGGCACACTACTTCATATTGTATAGCAAGAAACAAATAAAATGCACCAATCAGGACAGGAAATGTTTCTCGCAGTAGAAGCGACTAATACACTTGCTGGCGCTCACCAATACCCTCAAGGATGTATGTCCAACTAGCCCCAGCAGTAGCTCTTTTGGCGTTATTTCATAAAACGGGCTAAGTATAACATGGTCCGTTTATTGTAGAGCATTCCGGGCATAGGGATGTACCTTTTTTCCCTATGTTGCACCAGTTGAAGTGAAAGATTTTCCTGTAGTTTTTGAAGAAAGGTTATGATACTGGTGCTAATTTTCAAAAAGTTCTGTAGTGTAATATTAGCCTGTAATTATACAAATGAGACACTGGAAGAATATCATATTTCAAAAACTAGTGGGATGAGAATAAGTGACATTAGCTATGCCTTGGACCGCTCTCTTTTGTAGCAGGTATAGCTTGGACAAGTTCGTGACGCCTGTGGTACAGCAGATGATGCAACAATATTGCAGAAGTGAAAGTACTATTGCATTATAAAGTAAAAATTCAGTTTCCACAAGTAGTATGTGGGTCATTTTGTATTATGCCAGCAGGTGATGATACTTTAGCTGCAAGGTATTGCATATGTTCATTCCAAGTGAAATGCTTTGAAAACACCATGCCGAGCACTTTTGAGCTGTCAGCCAGTTTGGTGGGTTGCGTGGCTAATGTTTCCCTCCCTCTCGGGGCAGCCTTTTATCCCTCAATTGGTTATCCTCAATGGTGCGCAGGAGCAAGAGCTGGAGAAGCAGCGGCTGCTGTTCCAGCAGGCACGGCTGGCCAGTCGGGGGGTCGCCGAGATGGCTCTCCTCTACATCTCCGCCTGCAAAGGTCAGAGAAACAGGGCATGCTCTGCTGCTTCTCCTTGCCTTGTATGCTGCCCTGCGATGGGCTGTTTCTGTGACACCCACGGGCACCGCAAAGGCCTTGTGTTCAAAGGCCTGAGGAGTGCAGCTACGTGGCACGCATGTTGCATCTTTGCTGCTGAGGGCGTCGGAAGCGAAGGCTCCCGTCCGAGAAGTTTGGAGCCCAAAGGCGCAGCCTTTGAGAACCTGCGATCAGAGTGCGGTCCAGCATCGAAAACTCACAGCAAAGGAAAAAATACGGGCAGCTAACAATACTTGAAAACATCTTTAAAAAATAAGAGTGGTTTATGTGGTTGTGCTTTCTGGACGAATATTTATGCCCAGATTTCGAGGCAGTAAAATGGTTGCAGCAACACCGAGTATCCCTGGTGGCCAAGGCAGTGCACAAAACCTGCTGCTGCTGATTATGATGAGGGTAGCTGTTGCAGTCCTCTTAAGGAAGCAATAAAAATATATAAATTTCTGAGCTCAATGAATGAATAGGTTAGCCCACTTTAAATTTAAAGCACTAGCCCTCTACCGGGGAGGGCGGCGGTGGAGGAGTTGGACTCGCATAGCCAAGTCACGGGCATGGCCTTCCTTCTCTTGATCGCTGTACGACCGCATTTTTCGGTGATGTCTTGTGCTGCTTCGCAGCAGAGAGCACCAAGCAAAGATGATTTGCTCACCAACTTAGCACAGCTGGGTTTCTCCGGTGGTTGCCAGATGGCGCCACAGGTACCATTGCTGCGAAGCCTTTCGGTTTTAATTCGCCGTCGCCACAGACGATGGAAATTTCGAAATAATTCTGGCCGAATCAGGCAAGTGGCCCACGTAAATGAAGTATAAAACAAAACTGACCACCAAATGCAACCTCTGGACGAAATTTGAGCCCGAACAAATGTGTGGTTAGGCCGAGATAATTTTTTTTGGATTTTCTCTGATTTACGCAACACGCAATATATAGATAATCGCTGGCTGTGTGGGTCGTACCTCAATGTGATCTCTTATCCGAAATAACAAGCCTCTGATGCCATAGACTTACATGGATGCTGGCCAGGACTGTGCTCCTAGCTTGAATTATCCAAATTTCTGAATTAACGGGGGTTGAATTAATAAGATTTCACCATAACTGCACATGTGCAAGGCCAATGGAGATCAACTATGATTGCACAGCCTTGCTTATTAGCCTGGTTCAAGTTACGTGAAAGACGTACTGCTCACGAGCAGTGCCCCAAAAGTTAGTGGTGAAATGTGTGTGTTGACGAGAGAAATATCTGATTGGCGGCTTAAGATGACTTTTGCTGTTTGCTAAGGTGACATTTGTGCGGTGGGAAACCGAAATTTAGTTTTTTTTCGCTGTTCGATCATCCCTGACGATGAAACGAACCAAGGTATCCTGTAGAATGAAAGGTCGGAATTCCAACACATATTAGTAAAAATTTTCGGAAAGCATTGCATTATCCCTTTAAGGTTATGACACTATAGTGTCAATGGATTAATGTCCATACATGCGGGATTGGTCATTCTCTGGTGTTTCTGAAGGGGGTACGACCTTGTTATCACTGTGTTCTTGTACTGCAGTGCTGAGCGTTGCCATGCCATTTTGCACGTGCGATCTGTCCCCTGTGCTAACCTTTTGTACTCGCCCCTGTATGTGCTCATTTTGGGGTAATGCGCATTCATATTCTTAAGGTAATGCAGGAAATTATTTCAGCAGTTTTTACTTTCGTAGAAAGCGCTACCATTACCCATGAGCGCGTGGAAATCACTGCTCTGTCGCGGGTATCGAAAGACAAAATACTGCGTACAGGTCCGACAGGGGACATAAACTGCCAATGCAGAGGGGCGCTGCGACTGTCGATTAGGGGGACTGACCGGAGGCCGTGGAAGTAACGAGGGCTTCTGGTGGGTGCCAGTGCCGCAACGCTAAGTCCTCGGGTCCGAGCGTGGGGAGTCTACACTGCCTCGACCGGGAACCATCGGATCAGTGAGGGCTTCTGGTGGGTACCAGTGCCGCAACGCTAATTCCGACGGCCCACGGCGAACTAAGGAGAGAGGGCTTATGCTCCCTTCTAGCTCCGGGGACCACTGGCTCCCTTCGCTCCCGACTGCCCATTTTATATCCTCCCGATTGCACCACGGGAGTGAAAGGAGTCGTTAACTTTTGGGTTGTTGCCGATTGCACCACGGGAGCGAAAGTAGTCGTTAACTTCCGTGGCTCCTCCTGTCGGACCTCATCGCAGGCTGTTCGTGCTTTTTATTTCTACTTCACGAGTACAGGTGGCGCTGCTGCGCTACAGCTCTATGAATGTGTTGCTTGAGTAATGATTGGGCTCTTGATAGTTGGGTCCGAGTGGAAGAGCTTTCCTGTGCGCATGACTTTGCACTTGTCTTCGGAGACGATTGGCCAGAATCCATTGTTGTTTTTTCCCCAGGTTGCCACGGCCCGATGGTGATTGAGACCCTGAAGTTGGGCATCTCCCTTCTGAAAGGAGGCAACCAGGAAGTCCAGATGGTGATGCACTTAACTAAGCTCACTGGCCCTGCATGTCGGGAATCTTGCGCTCTTGCGTCCTATCAATATGGCTGGCTTCTGTTCAAGTGCATGGAGAAAAGTTTTCTGTTAGTAGTTTGTGCACTGGTTCACACTAAGGCTAGTGCAAAAAGTGAAACATGACCAAGTTCAAATAAGTATTAAGTGCCATTGTTGCCAGTGATGACCTGATAAATGTTGAAAATTGTATGAATAATACTGCACAATTGCAAAATTTTGAACTGTGAAGGTCTAAATTTGACCTCCAACTACTAAAATATATTGTCACGTTGTAGTGACGGCAATCCAGCAGTCAGGAAAACAGCACCAAACCTTGCAAACGAAGCTCTTTATTTCGGCTGACTTGCGCCCGCAAAAGAACTGAATCACTCGGCAGCGGCGTAAGCAACAAACGTGCTCGTCAGTCGTCGAACTACGAATGCCCGCTGCTCGCGGCATCATTCAATTTAAAGCCGGCAAGGAAACTTCAAGATAACAGGTCGAGATCATCTAGAGTAATCTGGAAACACGTAGATGCAGCTCGGCATGGCTGTGATCAATCGAGATTAGTACGGTCGCTTCTCGCGTCACGAACACAAATGATAACACCACTTTCCTGCGGCCTTGCGCGGACACTATAATGATACGTGGCAATATATATATATATTTTGTGCCTGCGAAGCCTGGAAATGATAATTTCGGATTTAAATGAGGCAGGACATCGCGCCCGTCGCTCCCCACAACCGCATCCCCACTGGCCGCTATCCTTGTTTTGTTTGAAAACTGGGCCTCTTACTCACTACCTTTTACTGCTCACTACCGTAAAATATTTTTGGAACATCTGCATTCTGTTGTTTTTTGAGGCCTCCACAATGGCCTACAAATGGCTGGCACGTCCACTTCAAATGTGATTCTCCCAGCTTCATGTTTTTTGCCAATGTGACTATCCTTACGGAAGTTTCATTATGTTTTTATAGTGCAATTTCGATTGGTCTTATACCGTTGAATTCAGGAAGAACTTAACTGTGGAGCTATGCTGCTTTTGTTTGGCTGAGCCAAAGATTTCTAATTGTGTGAACCATAATGCCACCTCACTATGGTTCATGTTTATGGTGATTGGACAAAATTTTAACATTTTTATATGATGGTGTACTTCAACAGGAATGCAATTAGCATAGCTGTAGTTTGCAGGTCTTTGGCTACAGCTCCATTCAGTTGAAAGCAAAGATTGTAGAAAGAAAGTGTCTTAACGATGCTTAAGAATTTACTGATTAGGCTTCCTTTATTTTTCTATAATACGTGAACAAGTTGAGGTTTACTGAAACTAATTACATTTGTGAAAATAGGAAGAAGAAACACATGCACATTTGATTTCACTATGATGTCTTTAATAATGAAAATGTTCATTTCAAGACCCGTATCTCCCCTTAGCATTGTGCCAGGAGCCCAACAGCCATTTTGCCTCTAGTGTGGTCTTGGTGTTTGCTACCTTTTTTATTCGTGTCATCTGATGATCTTGCAGTGACTGACATAAAAGGGTTTGTGAGAAAGGTCAAAGACCCATCAAGGCTGTAAAATCAAGGTCTTAAAGAAAATGTGTCCACTTTTGTCGTGCATAGATGGCCGCAGAGATGTCATCTTTGCTCAGCGAATGCAAAGGGACACTGTGTACGGATGTCACTGAGCGTAAGAAGCGTCCAGGCTAGCGTGTTGTCTACTGCAGTGCCGTGCGGTAGTGTGTCCTTGCTTACTCCTAGAAAAAGCAGCAGCAGCTGAGTAGGGTGGTGGTCTTCACACATTGCAGCGCATGCTGAAGCACCTCAAGGAGAAGAAGGACGTGGGTTTCTTCACCTCCATTGCTGGCCTGATGAACTCGTGCAGGTGCGTTGGTCTCCCACAGCAGCGCAGTGCGTGCAATGCGCTCTCTTGAGGTGACAGTCCTCCTCCTCCTGTGGTTGTGCAGTGTGCTGGACCTGGACGCCTTCGAGCGCACCCAGAAGGCCGAGGGGCTGGGCGTGGGCTCCGAGGGGACGGCAGGCGAGAAGAACATGCACGATGCCGACTTCACCTGTGCCCTGTTCCGCTTCCTGCAGCTGCTCTGCGAGGGACACAACCTGGGTGAGGGGGCATTGCAGTGAAGTGTGCCACTTCACACACCTGGCCATAACGGATGCATTCACTGGAATTTGTTCGGTGGAGCAGCACCTGCTTGTAGCGAATTTCAGTATCATGTTCACTATACATGAGATTGTGAACCGTCATATGCAGATATGCTAACGTAAGACAAAGCCCTGCTGCTTACCACCCGTAATTCGCTCCTAAGGCAATTTGCTGGCCAGCCATCCACTGCCTGTCATAAACGCCTGAGCAGTCAAGAATCAGTGACAGTCTTTCACCTTTCTGCTGGGGCCAGAGGCAGGCAAATTTCCTACACGAGTGTCTAAAAACTACAGATGCAGGGCTTTTTCCACTGCTGCATCCTAGGCCGTTCTCTGATTGCCGACTTATTTTTCTCCGAGCGATCTTGATCTTAACCGCTACACGATTTGTTTTCTCCATGTTCAACTTGAGAAATATTCTCCACTTTGTCGGAAAGCGTCCCATTGCTGCCTGATCCGGACCACACAGCACACTCGCCACAGTGCACGCAGGACGGAGGGCCGCAATTGGCTGCAACGTAGGGGAACAGCAGCGCATGCTTGTGCCAAGTTTGATCTCATTGTGAGCAGAGGGTAGGGCAGAGTTAATTCAAGCAGGGCGCTCTCTCGTCCATTTGGCGGCAACGCAAAAGGCAAGGCTGCTGCACACAGGCAGTCATGCATTTTGATCAATTGCGTGCACATGCAGTTCATTATAGAAGGTACATGTTTCTCATTTCAATAATAATAAAACAGCTTCAGGTGTTTCCTTACAATGCATAATTTGCCCTACTGAGGTTTGTTGTGATAAGGTTTGACTCTACGGCAAGGAGGTGGAAGTTAATAGCTGGCACTACACTGTTTTACAAAGTAACGGATGCTTCTGACATCTTCAGTTGTCGAATACTCTGTGCAGAGGTGAGAGTGCTCCGGCACAACTTATGGCTCCTGAGTGCAAAATCTGCTTTCGCATTTTTGCTTCTCTCATTCCGTTGTTTCTTGTCTCCTGCGTTTTTCAGAGTTTCAGAACTACCTGAGGACCCAAGCCGGGAACACAACCACTGTGAACGTTGTCATCAGTACTGTGGATTACCTGCTTAGGCTGCAGGTATGCAAGCTATGTATCTTTGTTATTCTACCTTAAGGAACTATGCTCAGTGGGACCTGAAAAATGGTTCAGATAATTGAACAGTCCGACAAAATCCTAGGGCTTCAAAAAAATCATTTTGCTGTGAAAAGCCAGTTTCAAAAATCGCAAACTTCATCACAGATTCCCACATTCTGTTTGCAAAGAATGATAGTAGTTTGCATTCAAGAAGCTGGCTTCATATTTCCACCACTTCACATCGGCGATGCCGCACTGTGCGACACGGCTGCACCACGTGCGGCGCTATCCCGTTTTCCGCATGCACCCCGGTGGCAACATCGAGCGGATTAGCTTGAGAGATAATAGGGGTGTGCGAATATTCGAAATTTTGAATACGAATTGAACATGTCTGATATTCAATTCGTGTTCACATTCGAGCAATTGATATTTGGGAATTTTCGAATATTCGAAAATTCCCAAATATTGCAGTGATTGTATAGCGCACTGACTTTCATAAGTTTGACTCTGGCAAAACCATAATACCTGACCAAATTATCCGACGATCCAGTTTAAATTTCCAGAAAAACAATACAAAGGTCCTGTTCCCTTTTTCGCGGCCGTTCTTCTTGTGTCGACCGACCGCATTGCGATGCAGTTAGGCTTCACCTCGTGCGAAATTCCACAAGTGGGCTTTCTCGCATATCACACATGCTGCGAACAAGCTGGCCGACAACCCACTTCGACCAATGCTTCGAGCAATCGCAACGCGAAAGCGCACTTTTTTTTAAAAAATCCTTGTCCTTGCGTAATATGTTACATACTTAATGGCATTTGTCCTGTCACCCTCATTGAAAGTCTCTGAGTGTGACCTCCGCCGTCTCATTTCGATGAAATATGCTTTGCGGGGAAGCCTACTTGCTGAATTTTGTGTGAGGCTCTGAAGGGTCAAGGTGTCACAACAGCAGGACAAGCGATCCTGCAGAAATCCCGCCTATTGCATGGTGCATTGTAACCCGTGCAGCTCTTGAATGCGCTTGATGGCAGACGTGACGAAATTCGGAGGGCCCCTGTCTCTAGGTCACAAGATAGCCTGGCCACGTAGTTTCAGTTTATGAGCTTCTCCGCTCACCCTGTGGCAACTGCAGCGGTCGGGTTGCACATTCGCCATAATCTCAGTCCAGCTTCGCGCCACTTTCGGACGGTGCCTCGCTGGTCATTTCTTTTTAGCAGTCTTGCCTTCTGTAGTCTTGTTAGCAGTCTTGCATATTTGCCTTAGCAGTCTTCAAGCGCTCCCAGGGAGCCCAGGTGGCAGCAGCATGGGCTCCGAACTGACATGACTGTCTGTCACAGTTACCAACGCGTGCCTCTTTCAGTCAGCTGCAGGCAGTGCATACGCAACATTGATATCTGGCCGTGTTGCGTGCTGTGACAATGCATGCTGTGTCAGTCCAAAAAAGTCCACAGTTGTCAACAGGCAGGCCATGCCTCTTCATCTGTGGCACATTTCATGTGTGCAGCGCAGAGAGCCTGCCACTCTGCTTCGCATGCAGCCGTGGGTAGGATGCCTTTTTCTTTGCAGCGCTGCAAGGATTTGCAAGCAAGCGTTCTTCAAAAGAACGCTTCTTCAAAAGAACGCTTCCCTGCAGAAAACTTTCCTGCAGAGGGACTTCCTTGGGGGAAAGGGCTTTTTTATTTTTTCTTTCCGGTTTGCCTCGAGAGTGCTGTGAGGACGTCGTAACTGATGGACATAGGAGGTGCTTTCCTCTCAAGCAGATTTTTTTTTTTTTTCGCATTGAATCTACCAACCAAATGTTCTCACATTGTTTGTCTTATCTGAGAACGTCTCAACAGAGTGGCAGTCTTCTGTAATGTTGAATTTGGCCAGAATTCCAAGGGGCTGTGTGTGTCTGCATTCTCTTTTTTTTTTTTTTTGCATGCATCTTGGAAGGCAAAGATGAAAGGGTTCCTCAGCATCTTCTTTCGAAAGCCTCCCTGGCTTATGGGAAGCAGCAACACCAGTGCTGTTCAGTTCTGGCAGCCGCCTATGAAACGCCAATCTCGTTAAACAGTTCCGTGGTTCTCGATTTGTTGCAGGAGTCGATCATGGATTTCTACTGGCACTACTCGAGTAAGGAAGTTATTGACCAACCGGTGAGTGAGAAACTGCTGCTATGCTGGCCATTTCTTTTTGCTTGCTTGTGTCAGTGTAGTTGCCAGTGAAAAGACAGCATACAAACAAAATGGCGACGTTTTTCAAAAGCAAATGAGAGTGCATTATTTTCCAACCTTTTTCAGGGCAAGGACAACTTCTGCAGGGCCATCACAGTTGCCAAGCAGGTGTTCAACACCCTCACTGAATTCATTCAGGTGAGCAGTGCACAGCGGACTGTCTCCACTCGCATAGAAGTTGGCACACTTGAGGGCGATGCCACGGTGGTATCCTGAGGTGACTCTTCATTTTCTTGTGTTGCTTTGGAGCATACATATTATAAAATTTCTCTTTCGCTGCTTCAATTTCGGATTTACAAAACTGTGCATGCTCGCGATAATGCTTCCAGTCGTTCACGAGCCCGACCATTTGGCTTTTGAATGCAGCTGTTTCTTTTTGCTTATGCTACACCTTTTGTGTGTTGTGAACCACAGACCTTGTGTCGACTCAGTGGTAGTGATTCTGGGTATATATTTTTTGCTAAGTGAAATCAGTTTGTTGCGAACAAGTATAGTATCCTGTTTTCATTTGCATCATGAAAACTTAATGAAGGCATGAACTTCATAGAAAAGGATGTCAGGTCACTGATCAGCATGTCAGTGTTCACTTTTGAGTAATCAAATATAAGTTGCTTTTTGTTTTCTGCTATGTTCTTCGCTATTGTAAATTCATACTGCAGTATGCTGTGATCACTTATACGGTCTAATACATTCACTGATGTACTGTCTGGTTCTGTGGTCAGTACAAGGGCTAAGAGTGAATCTCCACGTATAGGGACAGAAACAACTTGGCGCAGTGGAAACAAAAAAAGAATTTCAACAAAATTCTGACATTCATGTTTTCTTGTGCCACCCAGGAGCCTGCCGTTACGTCAGTCGATATTTGGATAGTAAAAATCGCCAGCCAGGAATATTGGCAGCTGTGGAAATTTATTTTGTACAAAATTTAATGATTAATATGTACATATATGTCCAGTGAATTCTTTGGGTGAATCAGGTGGGCGATAGCAGACCCTCATTGCACAAGTTTTAGAAGACAACTACATTCACAAAATCTCAAGGCTAGAATCTGTAGGAATGATGTGTGCTTGCAAGTTCTTTGTCACAGCGATTAACTCCCCGCCTCCACGTGACGTGACTCGGTCTTTTCGAAATATCGAGAAGTGGCTTGAGAAAGACAGCTCAGAATCAGCAATATCAGGGGATAACCATTTTTCGATGCCGAGCACAAGGTCTGCTGAACAAGATTCCACATAAGAACAAAGATGCTTGCTTTTCAAACAAACTACAAAAGTTTTAAACTAAAATTGACACAGAACTTGACTATGAAAGGCCAGTGTGCTTGCTCGACTTTCAAAATACTGGGACCTCTGAGGACCTAGCGCATTCCTTTTGTTTAAATCTCAGCAGGTGCAAATTATATTGGTTTGATTGATTGATTAATTGATTGATTGATTGATTGATATTGTATTGATTATATTATACTGCTTAATGACTAGCACGAGCACTGCAGCCCATGCCATAGCCTACCTCGTCTTCTAGTCCGTGGCAGCATTTCTTGAAAAGTGCTCAGTAACATGCATGTGTAGGCAATAGAACCCGGCCTCTGTTGTGAGGGGCAAGATGACTGAAGGAGAGGCCTGAGGATTATAATGATAGCTTTTATTGCTGTCTACACATAGAAACATGGGGCTAGAGCAATGCTCACAAAAGTTTTCGCAAGTTCACGGCATGGCGGACAGGTTGACAGCTGTTCTGCTGACCCACTGGCTCAAAGCAGGAACGACGGAAGCCACGAGGGAGGAAATGCTGGTAAAGTTTCACCATCTGTCGTGCAGCTGGCGAAATGGAACTGGGCGCTTGGGTGGTGCTGACACCCCACACTATGGTGTAGTTGCCCAGAGCAGCAAAAATCTTTATACACCAGTTGTGCTTTAAAAAGGGCTAGTTGGTCTTTCGTTATTATAGGGGAGTGCTTAACTTCAGAATGGACAAAACAGACGAAACAACACGAGACACTGAGCGCAAACAGACGAAACAACACGAGACACCAAGTGCTGCGCTCAGTGTCTCGTGTTGTTTCATCTGTTTCGTCCATTCTGAAGTTCAGCGCTCCCCTACAATAACGAAAGTTGGCGTTGCACGGATCTTAGGATGCTGTCTGGTAATTACTAGGCTACCTACCAAAGATATTGCTGGTCTATAAAAGAAACTAAGAAATACCATCCATCCTGGTCTTATTGCCCCTTTATATTATGATTATTTATTTTCACTTATCACGTTTTCGAGTTTGTCTTGTTTGTCTTTTTCCGTGTGCCACACAGCCTCGGGGTCTTCGAAAAGTTGGCTTTTCCTCACAGCCATTTTTATCATCCTCGATACTCACTGCGATCCGCAGGAACTACTGCGGCATGGCCAGATGCCACTTACTATAACCATTTCCTTATTAACAAATGTCTTATTGTATTTGTTTGTTTTTTATTTATTTCAAATACCTGCTGCGTCCGAAGGCATCATTGGGGGGGATACATATTGTTTCCATCAGACCCACATAAGAAAACATGCAAAAAATCTATACTGGCACAAAGCAAGCAAGTCCTGCCGCCAAGGTGGCTCAGTGGTTAGGGCACTCAGCTGTTGAGCCAGAGTGTACCCGAATTCAAACCCATTTCGATGGAGGCGGAACGCAAGAGGCGCCCGTGTGCTGTGCGATGTCACTGCACGTTAAAGATCCCCAGGTGGTGGAGATTATTCTGGAGCCCTCCACTACGGCACCTCTTTCTTACTTTCACTCCCACCTTCCTCCCTACCCTTACGGCACCGAGATATGTGAGACAGATACTGTGCCATTTTCTTTCCCCAAAAACCAATTTTTCACCTTGCGGATGGCAACAGAAATGACAACTGAGCAAGCAATCCACCTGTTTGCCTTTTTCACACGGATGCTCCACTGGTTGAGAACAAACCACCCACTGTTTCTTCTGAACAGGTTTTGCTTAACTCCCCGCTGTCTTTCTTCTCCCAATTCGAGATGCCTCCTGGGGTGGTATTTTCCCGGTGTCGCCTTTTGCGACATGTCGCCTTCGCTCTTCGCTGATTGGCTCGAGCCGCGGTGACGGCGGCGTGACGACACGGATCCGCCTTCCTGCTACGTCATCGTGACGTCGCCCCAATTTACTACGCTTAGTCGAACAACGGAATGCGCTGAAGTGATTCGCGCGGGCGACGGGCTACGAAATTAGAGTTTTTTAGTATTGTGGGCTTTGCGCAATTGCGTGCATAGCGGAATAGCGGGTCCAGAGTGCGCATGTGCAGAACGTTAATTGGGAAATAGTGTTAACGTATGAACGCAATTGGCAGTTGCGGCTTTTGCGCCCTTAGCGTGAAAACATGGCGGCGTCCTTCCAAGCGAGAGCCGCCCGCTTCAGCCAATTCAGCAGTCCTTGCGATTCCGGCAACTACTGGTGTTGTTGCTTTTCGCTATGACTTACCTTGCTTCGACGATAAAGTTTAAGCTGCAATTCAGCCTAGTTTTTGAGATACGCTCTCGATTCTGGAGCGCGCAAGCCTAATGGGACATCCAGCTGCACTACTACTGTCTGCAACGACCCGAAACGCAGCAGAAACCTAGCACAACCGTCCGGAACGAAACAAAAATATATTTGGAGCTTTTTCGCAGTGTTTTATAGACTTAAATGAAGTAAAGCAAGTTTATATTAAATTTGCAAATGTTTTTTGAACATTAGACATCATGTGATGGCAAATATTCTTGCTATCAAAGATACGAAACTACAGGTGCTAGTGAATCAGCAGTGGTAAATTGTCACTTCTCGGAGTGAATGGAAGCACCGCCAAGGAAAGTGCCGGCGGCGTTTTCCGTTTCTTCGAGCAACTGTACGCACTTTTTTAGGCCCCGCCCTAATGCGACATGTCGCAAAAGGCGACACCGGGAGAATACCACCCCTGTATGTTCCCGGTTATAGCCCCCTCAGTATGTGCATGTGCATGGTTTTCAACCAGTTTTTGCCCACTCCCCAGAGGCTGCCACATCTTTTCAAAAAGGCAGATCTGACAACGGAGCCCCTGAAATGACTCTTCAGTTAGGCATTCAGTAATTTTTTGTGGCAGTTGATGTCATGCTGAACAGAAAAAATGACCCATGAAACAGTTTAATTTCTCTAATTTCTCACTGGTGATCTTGCCTCTTAGATATAAGTTGAGGAGGTAAAGAATAAGTTTCCCTGACTACTTTAACTGTGCCAATATAAATTCTGAAGAGAATTGTTCCGAACCACGTTCTTTTCTGTGCCTGTTTAATAGGTCCCATCCCAACCATACTTAAGTAACACTGCAAATAATATTATAATTATTACGAACGAACCGAGTGGTGCAGTTTTGTCCCCATTTAAGAATATCAAAAAGAATTTTAGTTTGCAGGTACCAAACAACACAGGCATACTCCTGTACAGAGTGTGTGTTAGTAAAGTATAGTATAGTTTTCTAGTTTTGAGGAGGTGCTGACCTGAAATTACATTTGATAAAATTCGACATTTTTCTTGCTGGTGTAAACATTATGAGACCAGAAGCAGGCTGAGTGGGTGAGGGAACAAACGTGGGTTAATTACATACTAGTTGAAATCAAGCGGAAAAAATGGGCTTGGGCAGGGCATGTAATGCAAAGACAAGACAACCGCTGGTCCTCAAGGGTAACGGAGTGGATTCCAAGAGAAGGCAGGCGTAGCAGGGGACGGCAGAAAGTTAGGTGGGCGGATGAGATTAAGAAGTTTGCGGGGATACAGTGGCGGCAACTAGCAAAGGACAGGGTTAATTGGAGGGACATGGGAGAGGCCTTTGCCCTGCAGCGGGCGCAGTCAGGCTGATGATGATGATGACTCAACATGCTTAGTCCAAGTTAGTTTAGATGAAAAGTGACCCTAAGGTATTTATACTCACGCACTCACGAAAATGATTTGGAGTTGTTTATGGAAGGTCGAAATGGGACTGTGATTTCGCATTACTATATCTGAGTTTTTACTTTTAGCTCAATTGACTGCAGTGGGGTTCTACTGTACGCTGAATTAGTCTGCATCTGCTGAGGACAGTTTGGCAATGTTTTAATGTGAAAGTTTTAGATGGGTCTTCAACACAAAAACCTGGCATCACCCAAAAAGCAGTGTTACAAAACTTGTGATTAGTCAAAATGGTGTGTTATGATCAAAGGCAGGAAAAGGCAAAATGTTGACCAGTAATAGTCAGTCGTAGTACTCACAACTGCACCAACTGCAAAGGAATGTAATTAGAAGAGACTTGGAATCAGATTGAAATAGAGTAGAGTCGCAATACTTTTGCATTACTTGTGCGTAAGTTCCTTAAGTGATAATTTTGTTTGTTGATTTTTTCTTGCTCTTGTGCGTACATGAGGAATGACTAAATGTTTAAATATCTCAGGATGTAATCCTCATGCTTTTCCCCAATGCTAATACTTTGGTAGACAGGTCCATGGCTTTATGCGTCAGCCATGCAAATACTATTTTACAGCTCATCAGTAACAAAGAAAGTCAGGTGGTGGAGCTATATTTTATTTATTTTTTATTTAGGTATACTGTCAACCCCATCTGGGGTTTTTACAGGGGTGGGCGCATTGAGAAAAAAAAAATAAACAACTTCCAGATAAAACAATTATAGAACAGTAATACAGTAAAAAGGATGGGTCTAGTTAAAGCAAAGACAAGATCAAAGACAAGACAAGAACAAACATTCGAGGGCACCAGTTACACAATTCAAATCATACATCACCAACATTTTAACAAAATTTAGTCAGTTTTGTGGCAATAAACTCAGCTCGGCAAGCTCTAAAAATTTGAGGACTCTCGGCTGCAATACAACTGAAGCGTGAAGTGCATTCCATTCACGCACTGCTCGCGGAAAAAAGGAAAAATAAAAGGTGTTATTGCAACAAAAGAAAGGAGGACTGCTGCCTAGTTGATGGATGAGAAGCAGCACAACAGAACATGGCCTAGGAAGAGAGGATGTGAATGCCACTTGCGAGTTCAGCGCTGTGTTGTGTCTGTTTCTACTCTTCCCTCTGCTCTCGTCTCAGGCTTTGTGCCATTGCGCTATTTCACATCTGTCATGCAAAATCCACTCGCCCAACAGTCGGTGCTTTAATTCATACTGCCTAGCGCAACACAAAGCGCACGTCACTCACAGGAAGACTGGACAAGTGCTAACAAGTGTTCCACTCGGAAAGAGCGCACTTACATAAGTACTCTCCTGTAGTTTTACATGAGACTCGTGCTGGCAGGAAAAGTTGCTGTTTTTGTTTCAAGCATGCTGACGTGTCTCTAATACATTATTTCTCCCATTTTTTTTTTTTTTATAAAATGCTTCAAGGAGTTCACATGCCGCAGTGTTGTGGATTTTGCCTAAAATCTTTATGTTGCCCAGCTTCGATTCACATTTTATACAATTCTTGCAGTGCTTCGGCAGATGCAAGTTGCACCATTTTTATTAGCAGCGCATGTTCATGAGGTCTATAAGTTTGTCCAGTGACACGAAGTGGGTGATTTGTATACAGTGGGTGATTTGTATGACAGTGCGTTGACAGAGAACACTTCATGTTAACTATTCCAGTCTAGTGACTGTGAATAAAGGGCAGTGTGCTGGTATAGAAATGGAAAAGTAAACCTTACACATAGAACCTTACAGAAACCTTACAGAACCTTGCACAGAAACCTTACACATAGTAACTTTAATCTACCACCGAATTATAGCATTTACAGTGAAAGATTGGTGCAGTTTTCAGGAGCCAAGGTTTGGAATGCTTTACCCCCAGAAATAAAACAGTCCTATGAAACAAATAGAGCATTGCAAACATACTTTATGAGCCTTATTTGACATATGTGACAGGTGTCTTCGGTTTGTGTCTGTTGTACCATGATGTTCATGAAAAATTTTTTCATTCTGCTGTAAAATGCACATTGTTTTATTTTTTTCCTTGTTGTATGACGCATTTGGGTCTTTTGCCGTGATTTTGTGCTTTTCATTTTTCACAAGTGCTGTGTCATTGCCCTCATATATTTTGTTTCTGAACCCCACACTAGCCTCTGGCTATGGGTTCAGTCAGTGTTTTGGTAATTTCTATCGCAAGAGTAGAAATTGAATGAATGAATGAATGAATGAATGAATGAATGAATGAATGAATGAATGAATGAATGAATGAATGAATGAATGAATGTATGAATGAATGAATGAATGAATGAATGAATGAATGAATGAATGAATGAATGAATGAAGTCTTGGATGCATGGACACATTGATGTGCCAAAAAAAAAGTTTGAATTACTCAATCAAGAGAGCTCAGAGTGACCAGCCTCTCCCTTGGCTGCTGCAGGGTCCCTGTTCCCTGAACCAGCAGGCTCTGGCGCACAGCCGTCTGTGGGACGCAGTGGGCGGCTTCCTCTTCCTCTTTGCGCACATGCAGGACAAGCTGTCCAAGGTACGCCTCATCTGGGTACACCAGACTACAACCGGTCACTCAGGGCAAAGCACCGCTCTTCTCACTTCCAGTTATGGGAGGATGGTTTCCTGGCCACCCAATAGCTGTTGGCATTGCCATAGAAAGGTGCGCTGCGGTTAAACGCAGCAGTGGTTGCATTGCCAGCAATGCACCAGCGAAATTGGGGGAAACAGGCACTCGTGAACAAACCATGTCATGTCACTGTACAAACATCGTCTTACGCTTGTCCTGCCACCTTTGAAGGCAGAATGCACTGATATAAACAGTTCTCTGCATGCAGTTGAAAAGCTTGCACATTGATGTGAGTAGAAATGAGCAGGAAACTTCGGTACAAGGGTTTAGAACAAGCAGAGACAATTTTCGTTGTTTGTATACACCCCCTTGTCTGTTGCTGACTTCATTTCCAGTTTGCTTTGTTGTGTTTTTGTCCATCATGTCTGATCTGTCAGCATGAACTTTTTACCCTAAACTATTACATTGCAAGTAGCAGCAAGCTTTACATTGCCAACCAAACTGTAAACATGCTATGAATACTTAGACTGTATGATGGCTACTCATGCTGCTATATTCTTTTTGCCTTTTATATGACTGGTGCTCTGTAGTGAGTGTATGCCATCACTCCTGTATTGTTCACCTATGGCTTGCATGCCCAGTTGCCCGGTTGTGTGATGTTCAGTGCCTGTTTCCTGTCGTTGCCAGAACTCGAGTCAGCTAGACCTCCTGAAGGAGCTGCTGCAGCTTCAACAGGAGATGGTCATCATGATGCTCAGTATGCTTGAAGGTGAGCATAAATGCTGCATTGCTTTGTTTCAAGGACTGCTGTCTGATAAGAGAACTGATGCACCTTACTTTTCTTTCTGTGCTGGTGTTAGGCCTGCACTTACATTTCGGTGACCCCATAGTTATTTATTTTTATTTTATTTATCAATACTGCAATCCCCTCTGGGGATTTTAGCAGGGTGGGATACAATAAATACATAATGAAAACAATAACACAGACAAAGCATATAATACAAATTAGATCCATGGAGCGTATAAACAGTTAAAGACAACACGTTTCTAAACAATACCTAAAACAAATGCCGACAGTGATGATTTTGAAATTTGATCATTGGTTAGTAGATTCCATTCAGTTACTGTTCGGGGAAAGAAAGAATACTTAAAACAGTTATTATGGATGCTAAAGGCGGTTATTGTGCGACTGTGTCTCTGCCTTGTAGAATATCCAGATGAAAAACTAATTATTCCCGTGAGGTCGGTTTTATAATGACCGTTAATAAGTTGAAAGAGGAATTTTAGTCGTGATACACGGTTTCTTTGCGTTAATGGTGGCAGGTTTGCTTTCATTAGTAGTTCGGTTACTGATGTACGTCCAAAGCTATTATATATGAAGCGAACTGCTTTTCTTTGCACCATTTCCATCTTGGTGATGTTAGTCTTGGTGAAAGGGTCCCAATTACACATGCATAATCTAGTATCGGCAGGATTACACTTTTGTATGCGAGCAGACGGACAGAAGGGGTGGAAAGTCTCAAAGCCCTCCTCAAGAAGAATAATTTGCGGTTAGCATTAGCTACTACATATTCAAGGTGCTTAGTCCAAGTGAGATCATTAGTGATCCAGAGGCCTAGATACTTGTAGTTTGTTACTTCGGAGAGAAATATGTCGTTAGTAGCATATGGATATTTAAGCTTGTGCTTCTTGCGTGTAATGGTCATAAAAACAGTTTTTTGAAAATTAATTGACATTTGCCAAGCTTTGCACCAGGCAACGACTTGTCCTAAGGCATTGTTCAGCAGTTCCTGGTCAGCGGCGTTCTCTATTTCCGAGTACAATACACAGTCGTCAGCATAAAGTTTAACCTTAACGGATGCAGTACATCATTAATAAACAAAAGAAACAAAAGAGGCCCAAGCACCGAGCCCTGCGGGACGCCAGAGCCAACTGAAAGTCGTTCTGAATGGTGGTCATTAAAAACAACAAATTGTTCTCTGTTCTCAAGATAAGCCGCAAGCCAGTTAATTAGTTGAGAATTTTTCAGTATTGCGCTTAATTTGTGAAGTAACTTTTTATGAGACACCTTGTCGAAAGCCTTTGAAAAATCCATAAAAACAGCGTCTATTTGTTTTCCATTGTTAATTGCTTTAGCAAAGTCGTGCACTGTTAGAACCAATTGGGTATTTGTAGAGTAGCCTTTTCGGAAACCATGTTGATGCTTCGTAAGTATATTATATTTCTCCAAGAATTCTGAAATATGATTATGAATTATGTGTTCCAAAAGTTTACATACCGTAGATGTTAAAGAAATTGGGCGGTAATTTTGAATGCACTGCTTTTTTCCTGCCTTATGTAGTGGCTTCACTCTGGCAGTCCTCCAGTCGCTCGGCACTTGTCCCTCGCACAATGATCTCGTGAACAGAATGTGCAGGTATTTTGAGGTCCATTCTGCATACTGCTTTAAAAATGTGTTTGGAATGTTGTCCGGACCGCAAGACTTTTTAATGTCCAAATTTAAAAGCATGTTTAGTATTCCTGTTTCACTTATTTTAACATCGGGTATAGGTGACGTAGGTAATTCGAAAGACGGCATTACGCCATTATCTTTAGTAAAGACGGACTTAAAATGTTTATTAAATGCATTTGCTATTTCCTTGCCATCGCACACATCTTTACCATCAACATGAAATACATCACATTCCTTGGAAGTCGGAGAAATAGAACGCCAAAACTTTTCTGGAGCTGCAGTTATGAAACTGGGCAGTGATTCACCATAATAGCGTTGTTTATCGGCATATACTTGATTTTTAAGGCGGGAGGAGATTTCGTCAATCTTTTTTTTGACCGCCTGTGCAGCATGGATTTTTAATTTTTTCTTAAGACGCTTCAATTGCCTTTGGAGTCGTAACGTCTCACGGGAGATCCAGGGGTTCCTGCTGTTTTTCTTTTTAGTTATCAGCGGGACAAAACGGTCAATGCACTCTTTTACTAATTTTTTAAACCTGCACCAAAGCGAATGCACATCATCCGTGCTATATGAAAAGGCATCGAAGTTAAGCGAAAGTATGTCAATGATTGATACATCATCGGCTCAAGAAAAGTTTGGGTAAGATGGATATTTAGGCTTGCTATCCAAGACGGCATCAGCAATGGTGAGTAGGACAGCTTCATGGTCCGAAATTCCAGGTACTATTTCGTAATTTGTATCTGCGCCTATTGATCCGCTGACAAAAAATAGGTCAAGGACTGACTGAGAACTGCCCTGAATTCTTGTGCTTTGTTCCACAATTTGCAATAAATCAAAGGAAAAAGCAATGTCCAACATTGCTTCACCTAAAGCGTCATGTTTTTCAAGTGAGAACGTCGACCAGTCTATATTAGGTAAATTAAAATCACCTGACAATATAATACGATCACCAAGTTTGACATTCGTGTATAAATATTGTTTGAGATCGTCTAGAACGGAAACGGTAGAACTAGGGGGCCTATACATTGCTGTAATAACATATCTAACATTTCCATAGTATGCTTTACAAAAAATACACTCTACATTGGGTATATCAGACATTGGGAAAATTCGCAAGGTTGACTTAAAGAGTATGCTAACGCCTCCACCTCTACCATCACGGTCTTTTCTGTACGAACTGTAGCCAATGGGTACAAACTCACTGTCAAATACTGTGTCGTTAAGCCAAGTCTCAGTCAAAACCGCAATTTCTGGATCGTGCAAAAGCAGAAGAGCCTCCAACTCAGCAGTCTTGTTTAGAACACTCCTGCAATTAACATTTAATATTTTCAGGGTCCGAGGTTTATTGGTGAGAAGTCAGTTTGATTTCTTTTTAAGCCTGAAGCGAGAACCTTTCGCTTCGTCCCAACCAAATAGGACGTTATCAACGCTTAGTTTATCGAATAATAACTTTGCTTTGGCTCCTTCGTCTCTCTCTTCTTTACAGCTTTTCCATAATTGTTTACGTATTTCTCGAACTCGTTTTGAATAATCCTCAGCTATTGATATGCCGGAGTCTTTGAGCTTATGACATGATTGTAATATGGACATTTTTTCACGGAAATCGAGGAGTTTTAAAATGACAGGTCGCACCTTGCTTGCTTCCTTTTTACCCATTCTATGGCATCTTTCGACGCCACTTACCGTTAAACCCAGCTTTTCCTGAAAAACGCCGTTTGTTACTTTCTCTTCCAGTTCATGGTTAGACTCAATGCTGTCCTTCTCTATACCGTAAATGATAAGGTTATTTCTTCTACCTCTGTTTTCTAAGTCATCCATCTGGTTTCTAACTAAAGTAAGCTGGCCCTGAAGTTCTGATATGGTAGATTCCATATCTTTCACCTTCGTGGCTAAGACATTTAGGCCGGATAACTGTCTCTCAATACCGTCAATCCGCTCAGTTAAAGAGGAAAGCTTGTCTTCTATCTTGTTCTGTGATGCCTGTAGGCCCTCCATTGTAAACGGAGAAAAAACCAGTCACACAAGACGACGGACAAGAAGAGTATACACACCACAACGACTGGACTAACAACTGAAGTTTATTGGAAAATACATGGTCCGAGCAAGGCCAGCAGAGCATGCGCAACCGCATCATCACTAATCACTGCGCAAAAGAGACAAAGACAAGAAATCTAAACTATCGTGGACGACCTAAAAAAGCAAATTCTTTTTCAAGTAAGCGCACCGAAGTTGTGCTTATACAATCAGAGCCTAACAAACCGATATCATATGCCTCCAGTATTTCCCGCTCCTGTTTTCCCTTGCCTCTACCAAGAATGGTGGCATTGCTAAACAAAGGATAACAGCCACATTCATTGCAATGGCGAGGCAAGTTTGCACCGCCACCGGACCCCAGGGAGGAGTGATGCTCACGAAGCCGGTCATTAATACACCGGCCAGTTTGGCCGATGTAAACTCTCTCGCATGTGAGGGGGAACTTGTACACCACCTGTGCGACACATGTCGTGAAGCGATTCTCATGCTGCGTTGTGCAAACGTGGTTCCTTTCCCTGCCTCGAGAAATGCGCGAACACAGTCCCGACAGCTTGCAAGGAGCAGAGAACACCATGCTCACTCCCTGCTTGGCCGCCACTTTTTTCAAGTTGTGGCTCACTTTGTGCACGTACGGCATGACCTCGAACTTCTTTCGTTCAGTGAGCCAGTGAGCACAAAGTGAGCCACAACTTGAAAAAAGTGGCGGCCAAGCAGGGAGTGAGCATGGTGTTATCTGCTCCTTGCAAGCTGTCGGGACTGTGTTCGCGCATTTCTCGAGGCAGGGAAAGGAACCACGTTTGCACAACGCAGCATGAGAATCGCTTCACGACATGTGTCGCACAGGTGGTGTACAAGTTCCCCCTCACATGCGAGAGAGTTTACATCGGCCAAGCTGGCCGGTGTATTAATGACCGGCTTCGTGAGCATCACTCCTCCCTGGGGTCCGGTGGCGGTGCAAACTTGCCTCGCCATTGCAATGAATGTGGCTGTTATCCTTTGTTCAGCAATGCCACCATTCTCGGTAGAGGCAAGGGAAAACAGGAGCGGGAAATACTGGAGGCATATCATATCGGTTTGTTAGGCTCTGATTGTATAAGCACAACTTCGGTGCGCTTACTTGAAAAAGAATTTGCTTTTTTAGGTCGTCCACGATAGTTTAGATTTCTTGTCTTTGTCTCTTTTGCGCAGTGATTAGTGATGATGCGGTTGCGCATGCTCTGCTGGCCTTGCTCGGACCATGTATTTTCCAATAAACTTCAGTTGTTAGTCCAGTCGTTGTGGTGTGTACACTCTTCTTGTCCGTCGTCTTGTGTGACTGGTTTTTTCTCCGTTTACAATGTACCAACTGGCCCGCATTTCAACCCTTCGGCCCTCCATTGTTGAAGTAATCTTACCCTGGCCTGCCAGTAACTCCGATAGCATCTCTTTTTCAGTTGGACCAGGATTTGCTTCAATATCGCCACAAGACAACAGATCTTTCGATAATGTAATAACACAAGACAGAAAGCACTCAACGCTCAGTGGGCAGGGCAGCAGCACTAAAAAACGATCGTCACTTCGATAACAATGTTCATATTTGAGATTACCAACCTGAAGTGCAAAGCAAAAGGGATTGCTTAGCATGTTGCCGTGTCTGCTGCTGACATGCCCACTGGCGAAGAAAAGCTCTGGTGGTAGATTTATAGTCGATGGATGAGCCACGTGACATGACGTCCCCGATGTCGTCAAAGGTGTGGAAGCTGATAGCCAAGGTTGGTCTGGTTCAGTGATGACTCCGTCGGAAAGCAGTACTGCTGATACGGCATCGAATCCTTGAACATGGTCCGCACGTGTCGCTTGATACCACTCACGCGGCGCTAGCAGGGCTCCGAGAAAGACCTGAAGTGCAAAGCAAAAGGGATTGCTTAGCATGTTGCCGTGTCTGCTGCTGACATGCCCACTGGCGAAGAAAAGCTCCGGTGGTAGATTTATAGTCGATGGATGAGCCACGTGACATGACTTCCCCGATGTCGTCAAAGGTGTGGAAGCTGATAGCCAAGGTTGGTCAGGTTCAGTGATGACTCCGTCGGAAAGCAGTACTGCTGATACGGCATCGAATCCTTGAACATGGTCCGCACGTGTCGCTTGATACCACTCACGCGGCGCTAGCAGGGCTCCGAGAAAGACCTGAAGTGCAAAGCAAAAGGGATTGCTTAGCATGTTGCCGTGTCTGCTGCTGACATGCCCACTCAGGGGTCCTGTTGTGTTGTGTACACACGGAGTTGACTGTCAGTGTGGAAATAACTGATCAGCTGAGACGGGTGCTTGGATCAGCGTTGCAGCCTCATCTTCATTCTCAGGCGCCTTGTGCTGCAAGGATGGCAGTATAATGGTGCAGGGAGTCATGATGGTATATGGCATGTGGGGTTTCATGTCCCAAAGCGATGGGTGGGCTATGGGGGGCCCCATAGTGAAGGGCTCTGGATTATAATCTGGACCGCCTGGGGTTCTCTGACATGCGCTGACGTCGCACAGCATATGGGAGTGTTTTCACATTTCGTCTATACCTTGAAATTTGGCTGCCATGGCAGGGTTTGATCATGCGACCTTGCTGTCAACAGATCATGTGAGGGCAGTAAGCCATTGCAATTGCTCTTGGGATTTTAACACCACTTCTCAGAATCCTGTAGTAATGCTATCAACAGCTGATTCTCTGACCTCTTAAAGGTCAGAGATTTCAGTTGTGAGTCAGCGCTGTGTTGTGTCTCTGCCTGTGCCCTTCTTCCTGTCCCGTTCGTTGTGCTGTAGTCAGGGAATATCGGAACCAACTCGCCCAGCAACCTACCTTGTCTCTTAAAGGCACTGATTGTGTAAAGCGGTTGTTGCCTATTGTTTGTCCTGGTTTGTTGCTAGGCACAACTGGATTGACCCTTGTTAATTCGGAACTCTGGATAATTAAAACGGCCGGCTCAGTCCCAGTGTATGGTGTTGTACGTTCCTTAATTCAGACACTACATATCTCGCACTGGCTGATTCAAATGAGCTCCTGATTGGAGGCTGTATATGACCTGCAAGGCAACAGATTGTCAAAACAGCCCTACTGGAGACCTCAATTTCGTACTGCAGAGCTGCTCATGGCTCACGCCCCTCTCACAGAGGTGTGCAGTGGTGGACGTGACAATGAACAGTCTCTGAGCTTCGTGCCAGCAAGAGTGATTCGACCAGCCGGCATCAACCAGCTCATGTCTCCTACACTAAATGGCTAATGTTTTCTCCCCCCTTTTTCTTTCCCTGGGCGCTTCCTTCATTTCAGTCCGTGTGGTTCTGTCCTTACGTGGTGCCACCAAAACTGCAGTGCCTGCCTGTTCACAGTTTGTGCTGTGAAGCCTCACACACCACAGTGCTGCTTGTGCCTTAGCTGCCCATGAAAGGTGCCCAGGAGGCCCTTATGGTGTTTCGCAGGACAACACATTGATGAAGACTCGTGCGTGACCCCAGGCCTATGGCCAAAGGAAAAAGCCCCCTTTATTGCAACATGACAAGTATATACACGGACACTGAGTACGTTACGCATGTGCCGAGCATCACAAGAGTACATGTGTACTTGCTACGATAGATACTATCACACGAGGAGCGATAACGCCACAGCCCTTACGATGTGAAACAGTTCTGCTTTGATGCTCCCAACAGTATGTATGCAATAAAGCATTGATGGAAAGGTGGAAAGTGGCCATTGTTGCGTCATTCTTGTCTGTAACGCAGGCATCCACTGCCCACTCTGTCACCAAATACCGTCGTGCAAGCAGTTGTTGAGTTTTTCAGGGGTCATTCGATAAATCAAACTTCTGGACAATTCAAACACTTTCCCTGGCCCCTTTCTGCTTGAATTAAGGAGCTTTATACTGTATTGCCAAATATATATTGCCGCAAATCTTTGTAGCGTTTGTTTGTTGTGTTTATTTGTTCATGCTTCAAGGCTGCCAGCACGTCGCTTTATCGCTTCGTTTGTGACGCAAGGCGCGCCTAGAATTATCTCGATTGATCGCATCCGGACGGAGCGGATTCTAGTTTGCACCAGAATGTTCTAGTAACTTCTAAAGCTTTATCTCAAAGGTTCGCTATCGGCTTTAAAAAGAGCACGGCCGACACCGCCGAGTGATTCAGTTCTTTGCGGGCGCAAGTCAGCCCGAATAAAGAGTTGCGTTTCGAAGACATTCTCGCTGTTTTCCTGTTCGCCATACTGCAGTCACCACTACGTGACAATATATACATAGCTCATTATGGCTCAGCTGCTGATTTTTTATTGTTTTGTGCATAAGGCAGTAGTAAATATTCGATTTGGGCCAGTGTATGGAAGTATGTTTTGGGACGCTGGTCTACGCTGATGAGTGAGCATTTTGTTAAATGACTGGAAACTGTGCTCTGCCCTCTCTGTGCAGGCAATGTGATGAATGGCACCATTGGGAAGCAGATGGTGGACACACTGGTGGAATCCGCCTCAAATGTTGAGGTCAGAAATCTTGCTTTGCATCCGGCAGGGCACAACCCTCCAGGTGGTTTTTAAACACAGCGAGCTAGTAGGCATTTTTCAGCAGAGTGCTTTGTGACACAATGCTCTGGTTTGGGCATCCACTGTCATGGGATGCGACTTTTATGAACGAGTTTAATTTCTTCGCATCCAGGGCTCATTCCTTGAAATTTATTTGTGAACTGTGTAATTTTTACACTCAGAATTGGGGCTGATTCTGGACTGTTAGTAAAGTCGGTGATGAAATTAGGTTTTTTTTTTATAATGTCTCACTTAGTAAACTTTTGACAGCAGGTGTTCCGCAGTATTGTTATTTATTCATTTACTGCCAGGCAACAACATAAATCACTCTAGTATGCGTTTTAAGTACTGTGGCACTTTTTTGTGCAATTATTTTCAAGATGCTGTGTCTTACGTCAATGTGATTGTGGTTTTGTGCCCTTGCAGCTCATCCTGCGGTTCTTTGACATGTTCCTCAAACTCAAGGAGCTCACTTCGTCAAGTTCATTCCAGGTGGGCTTCCTACACCACACGGTGTTCACTGCCAAGTGTCTTTTTTCACTCACCCTCGCTTGATTTGTAGGAAATCGACTCCAAGAATTCGGGCTGGATCACACCCAAGGACTTCCAGAAGGCCATGGAGCAGCAGAAAATTTACAATCCGTACGTTGCTTTTCCAAGATGAGGTGATGGTCACTGCTCTGAGCTCACATTTCTCACCGTATTTACTCGAGAATGTAACACGGCATGAACGTAATGTGAGGGGCAACTTTAGATACTGCCCAGTGGGAAAAAAAATAAAACCACGAATGTAATGCGAGACCAGCAGGAAAAAAATAATTCAGGGGGCGCTTAGGCTCTCTAAAGTGCTGCAGGGCGATAGTGTTTCCTGGCCACTGTTTGTTTTAATTTACTTTTTATTTTTCATATTTTGCTTTTTATTTATTTTTTGCTCCTTTTCTTAATTTTATTTCTGACTATTTTTATTTTCACAGCTTATTTTTCTTTTGTTTTTATTTTTGTTTATTTTTCATTTTTATTTTTATTTTCCTTTTCTTGACTTTACTCCTTTTATTTTATTTATGAAGCCCATGCATTCACCAGATGCGCCTTTATTCATGCTGGAACCTTGAACATTTTAAGCAGTGACGCCGAAAGGCGGACGAATCTGCCGACGCGTCTGTCGACACTCCTGCCAACGCGTCTGCCGACGCGTCTGTCGACACGGCTGCCGACGCGTCTGCTAACGACAGTATGAGGCATTAAAGGCTTTCGCCTTAATACCTACCTGTATTGGACTTGATGGACAACACTGTTCCTCGTTTTCGGAGGCTGAGTCCTCAGAAACTTAGTCCTCCTCCATGCTATTGACCTCCCAGACAATGTCATTCTTGGCGCCTTTAAGGTCGTCCGATACGGAGCATTTCTTGAATGACCCTGTCCTCAAACGGTTTCTTTAGGCAGGTGATGTCATCGCCCCAAGAATAACATCGAGGTGGGTCTCGCCATAGAGCACCATACTGAGCCCATCATGGGGACTGCAGCAGGCAGTAACAGTTGAAGAAACCACACCGCAAAAGACACCATATGTAAAGAACACAATGCCACGATACGAGAAGCAGGAGATCTCGTCGAACACAAAGGATGACGTTTTGACTTGTTTTGACTGCGGTGGGAGTGTGATTTGGCTTCCATGGCACTCACACTGCGAACACAACGTTGTAAAACGTGGAAACCGAAAGTTCGCTGGGAGTGCTTCAAAATGGCTGCTCCACAGCTCTGCTTCAGGGCAGTCGAATCATGGTATTCAGTCATTCATTTATTTATTTTATTCATTCATAGATACTGTGAACCTTTACAGGCTCATACAGGAGTGGGTCACAAGGCAAACAGTGCAAGGTAAATGAAGAGCATGAAACGTAAAATGTGCCAGTAATTATTTTCGTGTAAAAATAACAAAGAGCAAGTACAACAAAAAGCACAGAAGAAAAAAAATTCAATTCAATTAATAATGCGGAGCAGAGAAACAAAAACAAGCAGAATAAGAGCGCGAAGACGGCAGTACAAAGCAGATAAAGCTATGTCAAAAAAGCAGCAGCCAACAGTTGATTTGACTGCAAACAAAAAGCATTAAAGCACTCAGATGCAAGGAACACAAAATAATCGCAGGTAGACGTACTCGTGAAAAAGAACTAATTCTAGTTTCAGACAAACCAACGAAGTCTACATTCACAATTTCTTCAGGCAGACGGTTCCATGCTTCAAGAGCGGAAGGAAAAAAAATATATTTTAATGTGTCACATCGTGCAGAAAAAGGTCTGATGCATTTAAGATGATTTGTCCGGTCAGAATGTTGCAAGGGTGGCATGAGATACTTTGCATTATCTACGTTTATGTGACCGTCATAACTTCTGGGCTGTGACATGTCGTCTTGATATTAGGGTCGGAATGTTGGCTTGTTTGCACAGAGCAGTGACACTGTCATCTGGCAAGTATCCGGAATAAATAAAACGGAGTGCAGTGCTGCACTGTATTTTATCTACTTTGTCGATTAGATAAACCTGGTAGGGGGACCATACGATACTGGCATACTCAAGTATCGGCTTAACGAGGGTTTTATATGCGGTTAATTTTATACAAGATGGTGCTGTAGCCAGTTTCCGATTGAGCTATCTGAATGCCTTTGCACTTGTATTATCAATGTGAGCATCCCATTTTAACGGGCACGAGAAGGTCACACCAAAATACTTTACTGTGTCGGAACGTGTTAAGCTGTGCCTCTTGAATTGTACCTGAATATGTCCGGTATCTTCGTGTGAGTGAAGCTGATCCATCTGGTTTTGCTGATATTGAACCGCATTTCCCATTTTTTGCACCAATTTTCAGTGTTGTTTACTGACAGGTTCAGTCTGTTATGATTGTCCAGGTACCGAACGGTACTGTAGACAACATAATCATCTGCAAAAAAGTTGCACTGCTACGTTAGGCTCAATGCATGATGGGATGTCGTTAGTATAGACTAGGAAGAGCAATGGGCACAACTCAGAGCCCCGTGTTTGTTCCGTCCTCGTGTTTTTCCGTGCTGTTTTACCATGGACACCAGAAAACACCTGAAGGCTGTCAGACCTAGCATCATTTGGAGATACAGACTGTGATCGGAGTGAAAGATAAGCTGATATTCATGCAACAGTGATAGAGTCAATGCCAATAAGTTAAAGTTTTTTAATCAGTTCACAGTGAGGGACGCTATCAAAAGCATCAGCTTGATCTCCGGAATTAATTGTCATGGCAAAGTCATGTACTATTTCCAAAAGCTGCGTTACTGTATTATCTTAAAGCCATGCTGTTTGGGGTAGATTAGGTTATTGTTTTCTAAATAACTAAAGATGGAATTGGTAATAATGTGCTCCATGAATTCGCACCAACAGCTAGTCAAGATAAGCTCATAACGCAGGATAGGCTTTAAGAGACAAAAATTTGGAAAAAAGTCGTCACATTCGAGTAAATATGGTAAAACGGCTTTAATTAGCGTACTGGTCAATGAAAAGTTTTAAATGAGTCTAGGAGGTCCACTTCAGCCAGTATTGCAGCTTCTAGCTTTGCTGCTTTTCCGGTTGCCATTGATTTATTTGTTGCGATGCCTTCATTCCTCCCAGGGATGAAATTGCTTTCCTCATGAGCTGCTGTGAGCCCAACATGGATGACTTAATTGATTACCGTGAATTCACGGAGCGATTCCACAACCCAGCCAAGGATATCGGTAAGATTTGCAGTGGCAGTTATCTTTTCTTTTCTTTAGAAAGGCTAAATATTTTTGCACAGGGCAGTTAATTCAGTGCATTTCAAGAGGTTTACTTCCTAATCCATCCATATCATTGGCTACTGTATTGATTGCAATGTGTCTTGAGCTGTTCGGTGTTTCAAAGTACTTGCTGTTGCCTATTTTTTTAGGATGCGAGTACTCAGAATTTTTTCTAACATCTGCCCCTCAAGCTGGGGCTTCTTACGGCGTCTCGCTATGTATTGACTTGTGGTTTTTAGGTTGCACTTGACACTGGAAGTGATTGACATAATGCCCAAGTAAAAATTTAATTGCATGTTTGAAACCCAAGTCCTGTGAAATGAAGTTGTTGAAGTGAGAGCAAGATCACAGTTTTGTGCTTTTTATTGGCTGTGGAACTGTGTGCATAGATGAGGGATGGAATCTCTCTTCCAGGCTTCAACTTGGCTGTCCTGCTGACCAATCTTTCGGAGCACATGCCCAACGATCCCAGGTGAGCACTGACCTCTGTCTCTCTCTGGCAGTAGGGGATATTCAAAATTCCGCAAGTGCGCTTTCCCGCATAACAATGTTGCCTCAAACAAGTTGGCTGACTTCGCTATAAAGGAACTACGTGGGCTTCAGGACAGGCGCTGAAGGTGTGGATAGAATGTAAGAAACGTATTTTGGAAGAATCAAACAAAAAAACCAGTCTTTCTTGCTTTGTTTCAGCTGGAAACGCACGGTCAGCCATCTTGTTTTGGGCAACATTGTTATGCGGGAAAGCGCACTTGAGGAATTTTGAATATGAACCATGTGCGGGAAATACATTTATTTCAACATCAGGGATGTTAGGGGTACACCCAAAAAGCCTATGACTGGCTTGACAGAGGGGCGCACCCCCGTACATAAAAACCGGCAGCAACAGAACAGGGACAGAACAATAAAAAAAGACAATAAAGAAAGACTACAGTGCGTAGGTAAACATCATATTGAATAAAGATTAGTGAACATTCTCTTGCAATAATAGACAGGTGAAGTCGGCAAGATTAACACGCAACGCTCTAAGACAGTGAAAAATGGAAAACGAAGGATAGCAATCACAAAAGAAAACGGGATAAAGGAGGAAAAAACTTGCAGTAAGAAAAAACCGTACCGTTAGGTCCTCCGGGCTCATTGCGCCGATTAAGAAGAATTGGAATTGTATGTCGCAGCATTTGACAACCATAATTAGTACGGAAGGATGGCACATACCAGACGTCGTTGTTACGCGTTGGGTAGTAATTAGCTTTGGGCTGTAAGTTAGCTGTGATATCAAAGAATGCGTCATGATTTTTCAGTTTTCTTTCATATCGTTTACTTAGCAATAAATTATATAGGTCATTAATAGGAGTTAATTTTAATGATGTGAAAAGAGGTTGAGTGTGAGCAGTAAACAGGGCATTTGCAATGATACGAATGACCTTTTTTCTGTATTTTCTGTAACCTATATGTATTTGACCATGTTGTTGTACCCCACACCACATGACAGTATGAAAGGTTAGATAAAAATAGTGCATTATAAACTAAAATTCTGACTAAAAGGTTTGGGAAACCTAACTTGAGTGACTCTGTGTCTTCCACCAGGCTGCAGCGTTTCCTGGAGACAGCCAGCAGCGTCCTCAACTACTTTGAGCAGTTCCTTGGCCGCATTGAAATCATGGGTGAGCAGAAAGAAAAATCTAAGCGTGTTCACTCAAAGTGATTTCATTTGCAGTGCCATATCTGTTGCAATTTCACAGGACATCCCAGCTAACTTGAGCCAAGGACTGAAAAATCAAATGCAAGCTGTAGACGAACAAAGTTAAGAAGTGCTTGAGACTGGGCTAGTTGGAACATCTTCTCATAAATGCTGCGCTGCTTAGTTGTATGCGCGTGTCTGTTAGATGCGCGGCGCGCGCAGGGGGGTTGAGTGCGATTTCATTCTTGGGCTTAGATAAAGTGTTTATTTTCATATGTTCTTATTGTCATGGTTCTTATTGTCATGGTTCTTCTTGCTGTTAGAGTGCACTGTTATGTTTTATGTGCTTACACGATCCTCTGATTACGTCGTGAGCTGGTGTTTCCTTTTTCCTATTCCAAGGAATAAAACTTCAGTTGGTAGATTGCGCTTAACCTCGGCGTTTGTCCAGTTTCTTTGTCCGTGTACAACTAAGCAGCGCAGCATTTATGAGAAGACGAACAAAACTAGATGCATGTTGCTCACAGTGGCCTTGTACATCCCAGGCATTTTTTTTTCCCCTTGCCCAGTTAATTGATCATTGACGGTTAATTATCTCAGTTACAAAACTAACTTTTGACAGTATTGCAATCACTCAGTTCTAACTGGCACCTTTTCTTCTGGAAAAAAAATCACCTAAGATGGCATGCGCATAAGAATTGAATACAAAAATGGAAATACCCTTGTGGCACTATCTTGTCATCGGCATCACAAAATGGTGACTTGATATTTCTTGCACACCAATGACACCCCCCCTCAGGTTATTGTTCTGCGCATGCCAACTGGTGTCTTGCCACCTCGCGTCAGGCACCGGATAGGGACTCCCATCTCGTGTCTTGTGCTGACTCCCCTCAGCATTAACTTTCCCACATTGCACATTCATAGACTGTTATCGATGTGCACAATATTGTCGCTGAAATCATATAAACTTCTTCTACATCATAAAATACATAAACTTAGCTTGTATGGGCTGCATCATAAATGCGAACGACGCCATTTTGTCGATGAGCAACTTGGGACAAGGCAGCTTAATGTGCTTTCAGAGGCTCAGTTTTTCCCTTTGACATTTCAAACCCCAATTCCAATCCAGACAATTTTATATCAACTATGCTTGCCTTCGATGTTGACCGCCTCCAGTTTCTCAGTTTTACCTTATGCTCTAAAATCAAAAATTAAAAAGCTGCTTAGTACTCATAAAGTCTGCCTTGCTGCACAATCCACTTGCACATACCAGACCAACATATCTTTCACTGTTTTGGAATAAAAAGCTGCAAAAATTAACAACAATCGCCCTGCATAGGAATCCAAGTGGCAAAATCAGACCTGTTTTGAAAGCCTCGGGGCCTCAGGTTGTGGTGCAGTTTCAAGTGGACCTTTCACGGTATCCACCACTGTGGCTACATCCAGAGTCACTGTTCGTGAGAGAACCCTCAACCAACACAGCCGTCGTGTGGTCACAGGGGCTCGTAGATCAGACTAGGCATAGATTCTATAGTGACACAGTGTGTGCCTTCTGTTCATGCGATGCTCTTGGAGCCAGTTGTGCCTTCTCTCAAGCCTGTTGTAATTTTTTTTGCAAGCAGCACGTTAGAGGGGACCCGTCCTGTGTGTCCTGAAGCACTGTTTGAAAAGAATTGCGAAGGAATGCCGATTCGCTCAGTCAGCCGTTCTTCTTAATTCAAAGACAGCAAATTCAGCTTAACCTCGGTCTCACCTGTAGGTAGAATCACAAAAGCACAGGACGGTGCACTAAGTAAAAGTAATGCTTTAAAGAAAAAAAGTAAATTGTCAGTGACAAAGAACGGGGGAGGGGGGTTTGTTATTCGAGCAAAATACAGTACATGGCCGCATGTACACTATGGTTTTGAAGACACTGGGGGGGTCAACATTGTCATCTAGGTGAACTGCACAGTGCAGGTGCAAGAGTGGGCAGAAATCTGGTGTGCAGGCCTCGGGATGCATTCGGTCCTGAATAACTTTATTCTTTCAACCGGCCCTCCCTGCCTACCCTCTCCATCACGGCACGCAGGCCTCCAGGAGATGAGTAGGGGGTTTACTTACTGCTAGACTAACACTTAAACTCAAGTGATGCTGCCAGTTGGGTCAGTTCCTTTTGCACCCTGGAATGTGGGCTTCTTAATGCTTCATTCCATACTCTATCATCTTCACACTTGCTTTTTTCTGGAGCTCCTTCTGATGAAGTGTGATCCATGTCGGCCACTTCTCCGCAGAAGATGCATTTTCTTTCTGGCTTAGTGCCTTTTCTTCTTCTTTCTTTCTGGGTTTGGTCCATGCCCCTCCATCTTGGGGAGGGGTAGTTTTCTGCTCGAAAAATATACTTTGAATTTTGTGTTCGTCTCTTTCACTGCGCGCAGATGAAGTGAACTCCTACACCTGTTTCCTTGAAAGACAGCGGGCACTTTTTTGCCTGCTTTTTTTTCCCCCACTCTACCTTTTGCGATAATATAGTCCCGGGCCACGTCAGCCATCACACAAAAGGAATGCACACACCTGGAGTGGGTTCCACTTGTGCTAAGCTGTGTGCAATATTTTATTGCGTTCAAACCATGATGCCTCTGGGCACCAGATTGAACACTAATCTTTTTTTCTGATTTTCGTTTGCAGGCAGCAGCAAGCGGATAGAGCGAGTCTACTTCGAGATCAAGGAGTCCACCATTGACCAGTGGGAGAAACCACAGATTAAGGCAAGGCTCTCTCATAAGACTTTGCACTGATTCGTGCATTCCACAGTGGATTATTGCACTGACCTTGGTCAGTCAAACAGATTGGAAGAATATTGCACTTAACCCCTGTTGTGTATAGAGGGCAAGATCGTGGTTTGAGCTAGTTGGTACATCTTCAAAATTTCACCAGTCCTGCGACTAGGAACAAGAACAGAGAAGGAGGGACAAGGACAAGCGCTTTCTGACAACTGAAAGTATATTTGAAAAAACACAGATTATATGCGAACAACTGACAACCCAAAGCGCCTGCGCTTCCTGCAAAAAGCACGCAAAAGAAAGTTGTATCTAGATTCGTAACTTTGTTTTGCGTGCTTTTTGCGGGAAGCGCAGGCGCTTTGGGTTGTCAGTTGTGTGCATACAATCTGTGTTTTTTCAAATAAACTTTCAATTGTTAGTAGCGCTTGTCCTTGTCCTTCCTTCTCTGTTCTTGTTCCTAGTCGCAGCGCTGGTGAAATTTTGAAAAAGTATAGAGAGCATTAGTCTTATCATGCATGCGCTGTTCTTATCATGCATCGCGAGCATCACCCACTTTCATGTGTATATAAACATCGTCACCGGAATAAACGGGGGTCATTTGGTGGCACGCCGCCGGCCACGAACCTTGGCGTCCTTCTTTGTTTTGGCTCCGATGTTTTGGTGCTACCACATACTGGCGCAGTTGACGGTCCGGTGGCTTGACGCTTGGCTATATTGACTACAGGATCACAGCTCATCACGTGGGAGGCGTGTCAGGCGATGGATTCGTTTGCGCTGCCGCCAGTGGCCTTTTTTCTGGAGGTACCTGGGCAACCACCTGGGTAACTTGTGAAGTACCTGGGTAACTTGTGAAAGGGCCCACAGTGGCAGCCAAAGGGGGAGTTGACTCTGGCACAACTCACAGTATTCAGTGCAAAGCCCAGCCGTGACAGGTTGCTCATGTGACCGACTTTTAATGAAGAGACGTGCTTTCTGTTGGTTCTCAGATTCCACGCAGGACATTCTTATGGCACTTCATCCCATAGGGAGACGCATAGAGGTGTAGTATCCTTGACAGTTGACAAATAGCACTTTACAGTATTGGGTGCTTCTTTAGGCATTCGAAAATAGGCCTCTGCCTGCATTAAGTATCATCATTAGCAGACTGTCCTGCAAAAGAAACGGGTGCATTTATTACATGAGCAGGAAAAGTACTGCTTTCCAGTAGCCAAAATAGGGGGGGGGGGGGGGGGGTGTTCATTATGCGAGCACGCTTGTGACGTGAATAAAAATGGTGCCGTACCACCAGAAAAGTCACTTGCACTGTGCTAATGTATAGTGCATGCAACTGAATGTTTCAGAAATGTGCATAGCAGTTTACCAATATCCCTCAAGAGAAAAGTATACGATAGCTGTATCTTACCGATACTCACCTGTGGGGCAGAAACATGCAGGCTAAAAAAGAGGGTTCAGCCTAAGTTAAGGACACCGCAGCTAGCTATGGAAAGAAAAATTATATGTGCAAAAGTGGCTAGAGTGGGTGAGGGAACAAACGCGGGTTAATGACATCCTAGTTGAAATCAAGAGGAAGAAGTGGGCTTGGGCAGGGCATGTAATGCTGAGGCCAGATAACCGCTGGTCCTTAAGGGTAACGGAGTGGATTCCAAGAGAAGGCAAGCGTAGCAGGGGGCGGCAGACAGTTAGGTGGGCAGATGAGATGAAGAAGTTTTCGGGAATACGGTGTCCTCGTCTGGCAAAGGGCACGGTTGATTGGAGAGACATGGGAGAGTCCTTTGCCCGGCAGTAGGCGTAGTCAGGCTGATGATGATGATGGTGAGGGACAGTGAAGTGGAGCCCCTTGGAATAATTTCTGCCACCTGGGTTTTCAAACATGCACAGACATCGAACAGAACATAGGGAGTGTTGCTCATTCTGTCAGCATTGAAATGTCATTTAATAATAATATTAACAGTGATAAGGTTTGTTTAATTGATATGTATTAAATCTATGCATCTAGGGGCTCTGGAAGAGTGCTATCTGGGAACAAAATACTTGGCCAGTGACTCGTCTAGTTATTTTGGCACCCCGTACTGTGTGTGTGTGTGAGAGAGAATGGAGAGAAATTTTCATGTTTTTCTGAGTGATTTTGTTACGTTTCAATGAGCTGTCAAGAAGTACTGTTGATATAAAAAGGACTCCTGTTAGATTTAATGCAAAAACATTTGCCTCATGAGCAGCCTGCACAGGACCTGTCAGCAGGGCGTGTCATCGGAGCATGCCCGTACGAAAATGACCATTAGAAAAAAGAAATTCGCTGGCGCTGGGGTTCGAACCCTGGCCCTCTGTGTAGCAGGCGGGCACTCAACACATACGCCACGAAGGATTCGTTGGCTTAAGCATGTTAGAGCAGCACGAAGTGAATGCGTTGTGGTTTGTGCCACGGTGAAGTGTCTTGGGGATGTGTACTAACGTTCGACATTGATGATTTGCAAAAAAAAGTTGCTGACGTTATCCAAGGGTCACGTGATAAGTGTCATGAGACAACAATGACTTACAAAAAAGTTTTCTATGTCATCCAAGGGTCATGTGATGTGTGTCAAAAGACAACGCTGACTTGCAAAAAAAAAAAAGTGGCTGACGGTCAAGTGCAAATGCTTTTGCATTTCCCCAATGCAGCAGACTGCAATGCTCTCCAAACTTCTGGCTTCTTCAGACAGACGACATCAAGTGTACTAAAGAAAACTGGCTGCCCATAATTTGAACTGAACTTTAATGCCAACACTTTCCAGTCTGCAGCTGGCTGTGAAGGTGCATGGAGCGTATTTCTTGTAGTTATAATACCGTGCTGACCACCTGTGCTTCTCTGGTGTGCTCAGGAGTCCAAGAGGGCCTTCTTCTACAGCATAGTTACTGAGGGTGGCGACAAGGAGAAGCTCGAGGCCTTCGTAAACTTCTGTGAAGATGCCATCTTTGAGGTGTGTGTGTGTGTGTTTTTTTCCCCTTCTTATCGATTACAGCCACATGTCCTTAGCTTTGTGAGGCATGTACTTGAATTTGGCGGGTGGTTTACAAATTGAGGATAGTAATGGTAAGAAGAGAGACTCTTCTAGTGAAGTGACATTAAGCAGTGAGTGTTAGCGTTTTGTTTCTGGCGAGAATTACTCTGAGGCATGAGCAGTGAAGTTGTGGTACATGATCTTTGCCTCTATATGTCATAAACCATAGTTAGCAAATCACTTGGAATAAAGAAAGCTGCTCCCCTAAACTTCTCAGATGTTTCTTACACCCATTTGCTATCCCTTTTTGTCTGGTGTTCCTACAGTACATTTAAAGGGATACTGAACCAAACTTCTGGAGCTGCTCTTTTGCATGTAAACAAGAGCTTGACTGTTAAAATTGATAAATATGACAAGCATTTTAGCGAAAAAAGCGGATAACACGCTTTTTTTCGCGATTTATTGCCGTATCGTTATACCTGGTGGCCGCCTGGGGAAGCTGCGACTAGACGTCATTACACCCGCGTGCCCACCGTTCCCACAGAAGCACGATTGCCGTCGCTACTCGCGGCTTTTCCACATAGAGTTAGCGCTTTTCCATGTCTGTCGTCTGCTCACGGCGTACACAGATATGTCAAAATGTTAATCGATGCTTTCTACATACCATAACCGTATGCACGCTTACGTCTGCTTAATGCAGCTGCTTTTTTCGGACCTTATGCCATTTCTAACATTCTCACTTTTAAAACAGAAGCGCGACGATGTTCAGACTAGTGGCGCCATCTGATGGTGGCGCCATCTGAGGGGAAGCATTGTCGTCAACAAACCGACACCCCTCTTAGCCTAAAGGGGGCAGAATCCTCACTCTAAATAAAAAATACAGCAAATTTATTACTCGTAAGTTTTCTTATGGGCGACAGGAGACGAAGCAAAATACCGGTGGCTAGTGAACGCACTGAAGAAGCCAGCAACAACGACGCAACCAGTCCGAAGCGAGGTTTCATGCATCGAAGGGCGCCGCCATATTTGTCACCGCGGGAGGGTGCCATGACGTCACGCTCTTCACCTCGTGCTGGCCGGGAGGGCTTGGCGCGCGCTCATGAAACATCGAAAATAAAACCATCCGCTGAAAAATATGTGCAGTGACGACTAGATTTCGGTATAATCACATTCCGAGAATCTATTTTCAGCGTTTTTGTTCAACTTTAGGATTTTGCTTCAGTATCCCTTTAATCTTTCTGAAGTGAACAGCCAGCTGTTTGGTTTGTTGTGAAGTCTGTTTTCATCACAGATCCGTGCATTGGCTCTTGTTACAGCTGATTAGACAGTGGGTGTCACACGTTGCTTTAAATTGCTCTATGAGTTTGCAGGTGGACAAAAACAGCTTGCATTCTAATCAGTGCAGTGCTTTGCTCCACACCCTCCTCAACAAACAGCAGAGGTGTATACATGGCTATTTGCATACATATACGTACATGGTGATCTTTTTTTTAAATCCTGACAGCTTTTTCCCTCACAGCCCGTACCTGCCCGAGACGAACCTTGCTGCTCTGTTATGAATTTTTTCAAGTTATTCAATTAACACCCGACGTGCAGGGTCCCATACAATACACGCATATTCGATGATAGGTCGAACACAAGAGAGAAAAGCAGTTTTCTTGAGGTTTGGCTGCGAAAACCTTAAACTCCGCTGTATGAAATTTAGGTTTGTGACGTCACTGCAACCAGCGCCACAAAGCGTGGCCAGTGCACCACGTAAAGGTAGAGAGGAATCACTTTGATCACGTGCTGTGAACCGTATCACTGCCGGTCGGGGTGACGCCAGGTGAACCGTGCAGATGCAGCATGCGAGCAGCATCTCCAACGAGGACACAGAGGAACCCCCAGCCAAGGCGGAGCCCTACACCTTCCTCGGAGCAGAGGAGGCCAAGCCACCGTGAGTCTCTCCTTCGGGGAGGGATGCTATACTGGCGCCACCTAGCGGAGTCCACGCTTTGACAGTCAGAACAAAACAATTGATTGACAAATCTTTGTTGGCAATTTATGCCCCGTTGTTTCACCATCCTGCCGAAAGTGCTTACTACCTAATAAATTTAAAAAGTTAGTTTCCAGCAATACTACCAGTCTCCTTTGGAAGGGCCACTGCAAGAGTGGAAACAGACAGTATAAACAATAAACAACAGGTACAGTGTCAGTTGGGCGAATTACTTCAGGAGTTCATTTCACTTTTGTGCCTAAAGGCACCCTGCTTTTTTTTTCAGGCGAGACACGGCGACCTGGAAGTCGTGTTGAACTAAAGCACAGCTCACACATACAGTGTGTTTCGCTGATTGCAGTGCTTGTCTCGTTTGCCTGTGCAGTGAAATGGTGATGTTACCTTACTGGAGTTGCTGCTTCTTCGTGTTTATGCCCTGTTCCGATTGGCTATTGTTTTCCTAGCTTTTTTCTCTTTGACAGCCATTGGCATAGCATTGGCATACATGGGCATGCCTCCACATTTGGGGACCAGCTTTTATTTATTTATTTATTTATTTATTTACTCTCAGGGCCGAAGCATTGCAGTGAGGAGTGGGTAGTAATAAAGAAACGTAGAAGAGCAGTATTGGTACAGCAGAATTAGATTACATAATCACTAACAGCATTCTTAAATAACTTGAGTTTGGGATGTCATAGGGCTTAGTTGTGGGATTCCTCATCAATCAGGATATAGCTGGCAACATAGAGGGGTTTTATAGCATTAACGAGACGGTGGCAGCTATCGTAATTCGGCTTAATAAGAGGTATAAGCTGAAGGTGCTGCAGGCCTATGCGCCTACATCAAGCCATGATGACCAGATCGTTGAAACCTTCTATGAAGACGTGGAATCGGCAATGAACAAAGTAAGATCACAGTACACTGTACTGATGGGCGACTTCAATGCGAAGGTAGGCAAGAAGCAGGCTGGAGACCAGGCGGTAGGTGACTATGGCATAGGTTCTAGGGATAGCAGGGGAGAGTTACTAGTAGATTTCGCAGATAGAAATAATTTACGGATTATGAATACCTTCTTCCGCAAATGAGCCAACAGGAAGTGGACATGGAAGAGCCCTAATGGTGAGACTAAAAATGAAATAGACTTCATACTGTGCGCTCACCCTGGCATGGTAGAGGATGTGGAGGTCCTCGGAAGGTCCGTTTTAGCGACCACAGAATGGTAAGGACTCGTATTAACTTAGATTTGAAAAGGGAACGGAGGAAATTTGTGATGCGGAAATCTATTAACGAGTTAGCATTAAGAGGGAAAGTAGAGGAATTCAGGATTTTGCTGTAGAACAGATTTTGCGCTTTAACTGAAGATGACGACCGTAATGTTGAAACAATGAACAATCGTCTCACAGATACAATTACGAAGTGCGCCGTAGAAATAGGCGGTAAGATGGTTTGACGGAAGCTATCTCAGGAGACTAAAGATATGATTAAGAAACGGCAAAGCATAAGGACTTCTAACTCCATAGACAGAATAGAACTAGTAGAGCTGTAGGTAGCTGACATCAGGAAGTTTAACATGGAGAAAATCGATCATGCTCTAAAGAGCGGAGGTAGCCTAAAAGCAGTGAAGAGAAAACTAGGCATAGGTAAAAACCAGATGTATGTGATAAGAGACAAAGAGGGCAGTGTCGTTAGCAATATGGATAAGATAGTTAAAGTAGGCGAAGAGTTTTACAGAAATCTATGCAGTAGCGATTGCAATCAGAATGTTACTGAGAGAGGCAGTAGAGCACAGCAATGAGACATCTTGCCAGTAACGAAGGAGGAAGTAAAGAAAGCCTTAGGAGCAATGCAGAAGGGGTAAGCAGCTGGTGAGGATCAGATAACAGCAGATTTGTTCAAGGATGGAGGAGAGATTGGGCTCGAAAAACTAGCCACCCTCTATAAGCAATGCCTTGTGACCTCGAACGTACCTGCTGCTTGGAAAAATGCCAATATTATCGTAATTAATAACAAAGGAGACGTCAAGGACTTGAAGAATTACAGACCGATCAACATATTGCCTGTTACCTACAAGGTATTTACTAAGGTAATCGCTAATAGCGTCAGGACAACCTTATCAACCAAATGATCAGGCAGGCTTTCGTAAAGGATACTCGACAATAGACGACATTCACGCAATCAGTCAGGTGATAGAGAAATGCGCAGAATATAACCAGCCCCTATATACGTGGATTAGAGGTCGAAGAAGAAAGAAAGTGCAATCGGTACAAGTAGACGACGCTAAAGTGTAGGTCCATTTTCTGGTGCCCTCGTTCACTTGTTCAGCTCTCGGTGCCCGTGTTCAGCCGCTGCAGTTCTCTTCCAGTGTAAAAACTGTTACACTGGAAGGGACTGGAACTGTTATACATCTACACATTGTTACACATTGCACTGAAACTGTTACACATCTGGTGGAGCAAGCAGTGCTGGGTATGCTTCCCAACCTGCGCACTCCGTACAGCGTCACTACAGACCTCACACCAGTTCAGCGACCCAGCCGCCGTCTCCGCGGAGAGTCACCTGAATTTGGGCCCCTTCCCCCTCCAACAAGGACGACACAGCCTCGACTGCCGAGTCCAACTGACATGTTCACTGACACCAGGCCCCTGGCGCTGATCGTTTGCCACCCACTGCGAACATCGCCATCTTTTCACGGTGACGTGTTCGAAGACGCTGAGGATTGGCTGGAGACCTTCGAGCGGGTCGCCCACTACAACGGCTGGAGCGATGACCATAAGTTCCATAATGTGTTTTTGCGCTCAAGGACTGCGCTAGGACATGGTACGAGAACCACGAGAACATCCTGTCCACCTGGGAGATATTTCGCCAAAACCCCCTAGCTACATTCCCCAACACAGACCGCCAGGAGAAAGCTGGAGCTGCACTTCACTCCCGTAACCAGCGGACTAACGAGAGCGTCCGCATGTATGTGGAGGACATTACACGCCTCTTCAAGCAGGCTGACCGCTCCATGGTGGAGGAGACGAAGTTCGCCACCTTATGAGCGGGGTCAAGCAGGAGCTTTTCGCCGGTCTTGTGCGCAGTCCACCGCATACTGTTGCCGAATTTCTTACAGAAGCAACCACCATGGAGACGGCGCTCCTGCAACGAGCCCGGCAATACAATCGGGATTTAAGCATGCTTGGGCCCATTGTTTCTTCGATGCCGCTAGGGAGTGATGTGGCCGTTTTATATGACCTAATCAGGTCGATCGTCAGGGAGGAATTACAAGCCCTCCAGCTGCTTACCAGCGCGCCGTCTGTTACATCGCTGTGTGAAGTCGCCCGGGACGAGGTGTGCCTAGCAGTGCAGCAGCAACAACTCTCTGAGATTCCTAGACAGACTGAGGTCAGACCTACCTATGCATCTGTCCTCTCCCGGGCCCCAACGTCAGGCTACGACGTGAATACCGCGTCTCAAGCAGTGCAGCAGTCTGGTCTTTCCCGTGTGCCTGCTCACCCAGTCTATCAGCGGCCACGAAAATGTGATGGGTGGTGTGCACCGGACCGGCAGCCCCTCTGCTACCACTGTGGTGAGGCGGGTCATCTTTACAGGGCCTGCCCATACCGCCGAGTGGGTCTGCGTGGTTTCGCGCCCGGCGACCCTTGCCCCCGGAACGGCGAACGACCACTCGAAATTGAAGCTCATCTGTCGGCCCATCAGAGGCCTGGGACATACGGTCGCTATGATTCTAGGTCGTTATCTCCACTGCGTTACCATTCCTCAAGCCCTCGCCGAGATGCCAGCTATCCTGAGCGGCGTTCTCCCAGTCCACGCCGGGAAAACTAATTCCAGCGGTCTCCGGGTCTCCGGAGGCAAGGCCGCTGCTGTCGGGAAAACTGAAGATCCTCCGCCGCCGATGTACTGATACGCTGATTTCTCAAAGGGGCAGGGCAGCGGCAGCATCCAACTCGCTACTTCTGATTTGTGTGTGATAATTGACGAAACTGACGCGATCGCTTTACTTGATACTGGTGCAAACTATTCAGTGATGAGCCACGCCTTCGCCCAGGAATTGAGCAAAGTTTTGACGCCATGGTTGGGCCCTAGCATTCGCACGGCTGGAGGTCACCGCATTAGCCCGGCCGGAAGGTGCATAGCCCAAGTCGGCATCTGTGGTTTCGTCTACATCGGTGAATTCGTCGTCTTGTGCGACTGTTCGAGAGATTTGATCCTGGGCCTCGACTTGCTACAGGCAAACAGTGCTGTGATGAACCTACATGAGGCGCGAGTCACATTTTCGAAAAAGTAAGCCGTGGCGCACAGTGACACAGAAGACCCAGGAGTCAACGCTCTGCGTATTGTCGAAGACGGCTTAATGCTGCCACCACGGTCCAGTGTGCTGGTGTTGGTGAGGAACGACTTGTTTCATTACTACGAAGGTATTGCGGACAGTCACCCTTCGCTGTTGCTTGGGAAGGGAGAGGCTATCGCGCGCGGTCTTGTCAAACTGAATGACGGCTGTGCGAAAGTTTTTTTTTATGAATTTCACCAATGAAATTCAGCACCTTGCTAAGGGAATGGCCGTCGGCTTCCTCCACGACGTGGATGGGTTGCCGAATCTGTGCCCCATAGAGATGAATCTTTGCGACGATGCCGCACCACGTAACACCCTTCAAAAGGTCAAAATCAACCCGGGGTTGTCACCTCATCAGAAGAACCTTTTGTCGTCGCTGCTTCTTGATTTTAAAGATTGCTTTGCGGCAAGCTCCAAGGTCGGACGTACGCCGGTAGCCAAGCATCACATCGTCACCGATTTGGCCGCACCACTAGTTTGTCAGCGTCCTTAGCGTGTTTCGCCTAAAGAGCGGGAGGCTATTAGAACGCAAGTCAATGAAATGCTTGCAGACGATGTTATACAGCCGTCAACAAGTCCGTGGGCGTCGCTGGTGGTCCTGGTGAAAAAGAAAGACAACAAGTTGCGATTCTGCGTTGATTACAAGAAACTGAATAATGTTACTAAAAAGGACGTATACCCACTCCCCAGGATCGATGATGTGCTTGACCGACTCCGGGACACCAGGTTCTTCTCTTCCTTAGATCTGAAAAGTGGATATTGGCAGATTGAGGTGGATGAGCGAGACTGCAAGAAAACGGCTTTCGTGACACCCGACGGTCTGTACGAATTTAAGGTGCTCCCGTTTGGACTTTGCTCCGCTCCGGCCACGTTTCAGCGCATGATGGACACTGTTTTAGCTGGTTTGAAGTGGCAGTCGTGCCTTGTGCTGTTCAACATTTTTTTGTGCCAGGAGTGTTTGAAATATTCGCTTTGAAATTATTAGAAAAAAATTACTATTCACTCAAATTTGCTTTGAACCAAAAGGGTACTCTTTGCATATGCCTCCTTGTCACATCCTGCGCAGCATGGAAGGCCTGTCCACTGGACTGCGAGCAAACAGGCTGCAGTGTCATGTGGCAGTAAATGGTCATGAGAGGGCAGAGCAACTTGGGTTGCACAAGCCCCACCAGTAGCAGCAGCAGCAGCAGCAGATCGCTGCACTACTATGCCAGGAGTGGTACAACAACTCTAAGCAATCTATGAATGTAAAGTAAAGAATGAGGAATTCTGCATATGAGGGCATTAACCCACAGATGCCATTGGGTCGTACCCTACAACAGAATCAGCAGCAATAGAAAATGCTGATGCATTGAAACGATCCACCAAGCATGGCCTGAGGGTTTTTTTATTCAACAGCAGTGGTTTATCAAAACCATTGCCTTTGTCATGCCACTACCAGGTGCATTAAAGAGCCTCTGCTTAATGTGAACTCTGCAAAATGCGAGCAAATTTTTCATTCTCTTAAAATTTAAATTGATGATATAGTTGTGCACGCTGCAGGTATTGTAAATGCTATGCAACTCTGTCTTTGAAGATATGAATTGTCAGTAGTACTGTTGGTGTTATTATTTTTTTGCATTCTGAGCGCACCCCTGTTGACTCACCAGGGGCCCCCTGGAACCCATCAAGCAGGGGCTCGGCCTCCTCCGTGATGGCATTGGGGCGGGGCTGTCATTGCTGCGGCCATCCAACATCCGCCGCCAGTACCAGAAGCTGCGCTCCATGACCTTTGGGGAGATCCTGCTGGGCACGTTCAAGATGTCTTTCTTCGGCTTCTTCTACGTCATCTGGCTCTTCTTCGCATTCACAAGGTCAGCTGGCTGCTGCTTGTGTTATTCTTCTCCTGTTAACGCTCGGAGCTAGGTAGACGAAGTGAATGTTGAATTTGGAGCAGAAGTGAAATCATTGTCACTGTTGCCTTGAATCTGGTGGTGGTGGAGTGAATGGGGATCCTCCCTGAACAGTGTCCACATTTGTTAGGTGAGAGTTAAAAGAATGTTGTGGAAAACCAGCTTGTTGGAAGGAGCTGGGGGGCACTCATTGGCTCCAGGGGGTGTTTTGAAGAGAGGAACTGCTCAAAGTTGGGAGAGCTTGCAATAGCTGAAGGCGTGCTTTGGACAACCATTGTCATGTCGCATGCAGTCGTCGAGAGCTGATTTCAGAGGGGGCTTTTTTATCAAACCATGTTGTGTGGTGGTGGTGTGTGAGAGGGACATGCTACATGAGACCATGGCATGCAGAAGGGAGAGAACAAAGCTGCGTCATTGGCCTCAGCTTGAGCCCAGAGGGTGCCACTCAAAGGTCACCCCCTCGCAGGAGCATGGTCCGTGTGACGCTGCGCCTGATGGGAGGCCAGCCCCTGGTGGGTGGCGGGGCGCCCGACGAGGATGCCCGGGGGCTGAAGTACCCTGCGGGACCGCCCCTGGCTCTGGAGGCCGGGCCGGCGGCGGTCGCCATGGCAGCGGGCGCGGCGGGTCTGCCGGCCGAGGCGGACATGGCCCCGCACATGCGCGCCTTCGGCCTGGACATCACCAAGACCGAGGAGGACGGCGAGGTCAAGTGAGTGCGGGGGATCAGTGCATGCTCTGATTGGGAAGGGAACATTGCAGCATTGCTCTCCTGGATACAAGCAGTCTACTGAGTTATTCCCGATATACTACAGTCAAAGCGTCCCGTCATCACTTTTTATGCATAGACCCGGTCAGCTGCATGGCCTTGGAGCACCTACTGCCAACACTAGGCCACAAAGGCTCTGTAACATCAAGCAACAAGGGTGGACGTGGGGTGCGGTTAAAAATATATGCGTGCTCAATTGTTTAAAATATAAGGAATGCCAGATACATGCAGACAACTTAGAAAATATTTCTTTTTCTGTTTTTTCAAGAGAAAGGCAAGCGTAGCAAGGGGTGGCAGAAACATAGGTGGGTGGATGAGATTAAAAGCTTGCAGGAAAAAGTTTGCGTAGAAAAATAAAAAATTACCAACAATTACGTTACTTCCTAATGCGAAATTTGAGCGCAGCATTGAAGAAGCGTAGCTTTTTGGGCCAGTTGGTGCATGGTAAGTGGAAAACCAGCGGAAAGGACGTGTTCAAGTAGGAGAAGTACACAGGACAACACTGGAAACATAACTGAAAATTCTTTACTTGGTGAATCGCCAACATCATAACAGGGCGCACATGCGAGAGAGCAACCACAAACGTTAACAAAACAACAAACACGAAATTGATTAAGCGACCGAGGAATGCATGTGGCAACCTATGTCCCATTCATGAAACTGTACTCTTTTACCATGAACCTTACAGAGCTGTCGCTGAACACATTCAGTTCCTAACTGCTTGATTTTGAAGGCTGCTAAGATTTCTCGTTCTATCTGCGTTTTGCCGCGGCCGATGATTCTGACATTAGTGAACAGAGGGGTGCAGTCTTTGCAGATTTGCTGTGTTGCCTGGCTGCAGCGAAGTGTGGTGCTGCCTCACACGGTCGTCGACGCGTTGACCAGTTTGACCTATGTAGGCCTTGCCACAGGACAGTGGAAGCCGGTTCTGCGTTTATTCAACATGCTCTGGTGCTTGAAATTACATTTCTTTTTTGTGCTAATTTTAGAGGTACGTGAACAAAGCGACGACAGTTTGGTGGGCGCAGAAAAGACTACCTTAACACCGTATTTCATGGCTACCTTTTTAACGTTATGTGAGACTTTATGCAGCAGGTCTGGATTCATCATTAGACGTTTCATCTTTTTTGTACTGTGACTTAAACTTACTGGTCAAGGTCTCAGCAATAGAAACGAGGACGTCCTCAGGGTAGCCCGCTGACCTCAAGCGGTCAAGCTGCCCTAAGAAACTCCTCTGCATATTTTGTGTACAAGACCTGCGCAGAGCATTACCGAGGCAAAGGTTGGCAATGCCTCTCCTCACAAGTTTAGAATGTGAGGAGGAGTAGGGCAGCAGGCTTTTCTTAGTCCGTGGAGAGTAGCGCCAGTAAACGTGGGTCCCTTCAGAGTAGGTGAGAGTCAAATCTAAAGACCTAATTGAGTCATCAAGGGGCACCTCATCAGTAAAACTCCATGTGCTCTTAGCATGGATCCTAACTAACTAGCCCAACAACAAGAATTGCTTTCAGATTTTGTGGTAGCCAAAAATTATTTTACACTGCCCACTGAACATGAAACATTTAAATCAGGTTTATTTTCTAGCCATATTAATGTTGGCAGGTTGTCATAATGAAAGACAGTGTTGTTTGTGCAGTCAGGCACATCTGTTGGCATCAAGCCCTAAAAGCGGTTATATAATAGCTTATCGTTCTCTTTTACATGAAGCACTAGAATGAGAATGGCATTTTAGTAAACAGGGCAGCTTGCTATGACATTTTCAGTAGGTTCACTATAAAGAGAAGGCTGCTGTGTACAATGCTGTGACTAGTTGGCAGTTTCTGAGGAAATAGAAACAGTGGCATTATTTGGTGTCACCAGGATTTTCAACACACAGGGGTTGGTCGAAAGTGTCCATGCCAAAGGGTCTACTTATGATAGTTGTAGTGGGACATTTACAACACGCCTGAAGCTCAAAATCTCAGCAGTAGTCCCATTCTCACACGGACCTCTGGTAGATGCCGCAAGTACCTGACCGTACTGCTGCAAAGCAGGCCTTCTGGACTTCTTGAACTGGGACATCTTCTCTGCCCTGCTTTTTTGTGTTCTAGCTAGCGTGTGGTCTCTCTCCAAGACCTTTGTTGGTTGTCCTAGCTGTGCTATCTTTTTCCAGCTGCTCTTGCATAAGCTTCTTCCCTTGTTGGGAAAAAACAGCGCTACAGACAAAGAACATAAACGGAACAGGCACCATAGCGCTACACTACACTACAGCGCTTGTGGGGCCTGTCCTCCGTCTCGTGCGCTGTTTTTTTTTCCAAGATGCACCACCTCAGGTGCCTGCGTGTGTGTCCTTCCCCAGGTACCATGTGCAGCCCCCCAAGTCGACGCTGAGCCCCCAGTCGAGCCTGGATGATGCAGACCAGACGACAGACGAGGACACCAGCAAGAGCTCACCGCACGAGAAGGGCTCGCCCGACGGCGAGCTGCCAGACGGCCTGCCACCAGAGGCACAGGTGGTTTGTCTATTCAGGCATTCACACATGCATTCACAGCTGCTTTAAGGGACACTCCATCCAATCCGCATTCTTAGTAAAAACCAGTTCTATGTCTTATTATGTTTATTTTCGTCAGCAGCAGGAGACGAATTTTCTTCCGAGGAACTTGCGTCGGAAGGTTTTTATTACACTTGATTCAAACTCATGTCCACACTAAAAATGAATCTGTGATTACCATCTTGAAGTGAATGGCATTGCCTGTCTCAAAAACCTTTACCCCAGTTCACTTGCAGTATTCAGTGATGCCTGCATTTCATTTCCTGGCCTTTTCTAGTTTATTAAAGTTGCAGTGGAAGTACAGCAGAATCTCAGTGATGCAATCCCAGTTGGTACGAATTTTTGAAATCTCCTGCCCCCAGTGGATTGTGTACAGTAGGCAGAAATTCGGATGTTCCAAACAACCTCCTGCCCCACTGTGAATGATAGGAACATGTGAGCCGTGGCCGCACCCTTGAGCACCAAGTACTTGCTGCCTATACATTGCTGACACTGGGATCACCAGTCACACAGTACTTTCCACAAGTAGTAAGCGGCACTGCACAGCCATAAGTACTAAACCCCGTCAGTTGAAAACAGATCAGCGTAAATGCTATGTCTGAATTTCGTTGTTTTGGTTGATGGCAAGTTCAGACGATACGAATATCGTATAAATGTGTGCAAGGGCCGCACTTTTTTTTTTTCAGATTCGAGGGCCAATTTTTGGGGTGCGGCCCATACACATAATTTGTGAAAAAAAAAAAAGTAAAAGCACACCAATCAGAGAATAAGTGGCATTTATTCTATGTTCAATCGTCACTTATCATCACTCGGGGAGTACTTCGACTCCGAGCTGGTGCTGTGCTCTGGTGCACGCTCATCCCGAAAGAAATCACGCAGCATGTCAATGCGTAGCTGTTGTTCCACACTTTCATCACATAGCAGAGCAGCTCTTATTCCAGTTCTAGCAACTCGCACGGCTTACGTCAGACAGTGCGCTTTTTGCAGCCTGTGTTCTTCAGAGCATCCCTTTGGTTTTAGCAGAGTCGGACGCACTACTCGGCCATGTCAAATTTTCTGCCCACCGCACGCTTGCCGTGTTCGGGCAAACCATGCACCATGAGCAAACCAGCCATGTAGCTATTAAGGTGCTTGCCCACCGTGCTAAAAGTGTAATTTTGTGAAGATATAACAGTGAAATTTTGTGGAAGTGGTCGCGAAATTATTTCTAATATGCTGAAAATATTTCCTGTAACTACATCTGGAAATAAAAAGCTTGCTGAAAGCCCCGTCTCCCATAACAGTACCCGCGTACTGTTGCATGCAGCCAGTCAGTGCTCCATGCAATTCTCGTTTTTAAGCTACCAGGAGAACAATCTGACCAACTCGATGGGGCACTGTGGGAGGCTAGGAAGTGGTGGCACTTGGACACAGACTGAGGGACGCTGAGGACAAATTAACTGCAATTCTGTGTTCCTCCTATATGACGTTAAACACCACCAGTAATCTGCGCACATTTTCATAATTTTTCAGACAACCCTTCTGGATGGTGAGGTGAAGACGAAGGAGTCAGCACAGGTGACTGCAGATGGGTGAGTATGACATTGAGTCGTGCTGACTTTTAAAGGGACAGTGAGGAGAGCTCTATCAATATTTTTTTTTTAAGCAGAATCCGATAGCTCGGCATTTCATGGCTTTGTTGCCACTTGGCCAGCAGCGAAAGATGCATTTATTTCTAAGAAATTTGGATTCGAAGTTGAAAACGTTTTCCCATCACTCTGATTCAAACTTGGCATTCTCTTACGACGACACAGGACTAAGTGATGTGAAACATGACGTGCATGTGACGTAACGCACACTCCGTGATTTCTGGCAGCCAGCAGTGGGGCCTAGCAGCAGCCGAAAAGAAAGCTACCGCCGGCCGCTCGTTGCTATCGGCTATTGCGGCCGTCGCTACTGTCGCTTCGTTTACGTTTGCACCGGCGTTTTGCCAGCGTTACGATGGATCCCGCACTCGAAGTCATCAACGAAGTTCTCGCAAACAGGCACCTTTAGCATACAGTGTACCTTGTTACCGTTAGCGGAATACTGGGAGCCCGCCTACCGCAGGTGAGTAGGCGCTCATTGGTCCCGATGCTGCAGGCGAGCGCGTAGCTGCCGGATACGTGGCGCCATCTGGTGACGTCAAGGAGATTTGCACATGCATTGGCTGCGCCTATGTGATTCGTGGCTTCTCGTGTCCTAGTGTTGCTTGAACCATTCGTTCTAGCAACACTGCTTTGTCCTATGACGTCATCACGCTTGTACTTGCGAGTTTGGCCTGTGGCGGCGATACCTGTATTTTGGTTCTTGCTCTTTTCTACGTTACAAGAGCTTTGTTGTCAGTATGAGTGGCGTTTTTGTAATCAGGAGCTGGTATTCTGTCGATACAAGCCAACTTCAATTGCTCCTCAGTGTCCCTTTAAGGTGCTTGGCTCAGAGGTGAGAACTTCTCGTACAGAGTAGCACTAGGAGGAGTTCGCTGTTAGAGGCTATGTGAGCTCCAGCAAGGACTTTGATCGTTTTGGTCGGGAGGACAGAATCTTTAACGTTTGAAATAAATCTTGAAATCTTTTTTTTTTGCGTTGCCACTGTACAGAATATATTTTAGTGTTTCCTGAGGATATGGGCTTTCTCAGTTTAGTTACGCTCATACATTGTTAACATCTGTACTTGGCAGGCAGGCTTTTTTTGTGAGTTTTTCTTAATAATAATACATATCTAAATCTTGGTTCATGTCGGCGAAGATGTGCTCAGCCTCTTCCTGGTGAACAGGTGTAGCTGGGACGAGCACTAAGACTCGGTGTTAACCCGCGAATTGAGTGCTGTACTCAAAGCAAACTGACTGCCTGTTCTTGTCTGAAGCACAGTAGCAAATCCACCGCAGTTTGGCACAGAAGAAGTGTTCCTGTGCCGGAGGCTGGCCTTGCAGAATGTTTACACCTGAACGTGATTGTGTGCCGCTTCCTTCAGACTGGAAACCCTGCCACTTTAGGGTCAAGCATCCCAGTCAGCAGTTTCCAAACTCGGCGGTGCCTGTCTGAGGCTTAAAGTGTGGGTCTTGAAAGGCCGAGTTTCCTGTGATTAGGTGGCAGCAGGTCTGGCACACACAGCAGCTGTGCTGTGGCAGTTGGTGGTAATGTCAGAAGCTGCATGGTGCACCACCACATGTGTGGGTCGCCACCCATTTCTGTTCCACAGATGATGGGCTTCAGTTGTGGGCACGTTTTTCGCCATGCAGGGACCTGAAGCGCTCTGCGGCACTGACGCCCGAGATGGTGGCCATGATGATGGCGCCCCAGATGGCTGCGGCCGAGCCGCCCAAGCCAGCCGAGACGCCACCGGTCGCCGCAATCGACCTCAGCGAGTACAGCCAGAAGATCGTGGTGAGTGGTGACTGCCTCTGTCTTTGAGAGAGCTTACCACTGGATGGAGCTGCAGCGCTGGCCTCGGCCTGGCTTGCGCCTCGGCCTTCATGCTGAAGGAGGCACAAAGCGCAGAAAGAAACTAGTTGCCAGTTTACTTCTTTTTGAATGCGAGGAAGGGCATCTGAAAAAATAAAATGGCTGTGGCTTAGCTTGGTTAAGCCCGGTAATTGCGAAACCAATATCCGTAGCTACGCCATGGTACAGCTGGTAGTGTAGCTGGTGGTGGTGCTTGCGGTTAGACTTGTGGTGATGCATCGGTTATACAATCCAATATGCTAATATGGTAGCTACCGGCCTCGCTACATGACGGGCTGAAAGTGCAACTAGTATTGCTTTCGCAATAAAATGAAAGAAAGGACAGCATGAACATTTGACTGGCATGCTCGACAAAGGATACTTGACAACAGACCATATTCACGCTGCCAGTCAGGTAATAGAGAAATGCACAGAATATAACCAGCCCCTACACAGAGTCTTCATTCACTTTGAGAAAGTGTTTGACTCAGTTGAAAGTGCAGCAGTTATGCAGGCATTGCAGAACCAGGGTGTAGAAGAATCTTATGTGAAAATAATGGAAGATATCTATAATGACCACACAGCTTAAGTCAGCAATAAAATTCCAATAAAGAAGACTGTCAGGCAGGGAGACACAATCTTGCCAATGCTATTCTCCGCCCGTTTACAGGAGGTATTCAGAGGCTTGAATTGGGAAGAGATGGGGATAAGAGTTAATGAAGAAGACCTAAGTAATCTGTGATTCGCTGATGACATTGCCTTGCTGTAAGTCACTCAGGACATGAACTGCAAAGCATGATCAATCAGTTAGAGAGGCAGAGCAGAACGGTGGGGCTAGAAATTAACATGCAGAAAACCAAAGTAATGATCAACAGTCTAGCAAGAGAGCAGTAGTTCGCAATAGGTGGCGAGGTGCTGGAACCCTTAGAAGAGCAGAAAGTTTGACAAGTTGGTTCATATTCATGGCTGGTGAAGCGCGGAAGGAAAGACATGGACAGAAAGAAAGACACGGACAGGACTGACCCTCTCTTGTGTCTTGGTCCTCCCACACTGGTCGCAAAAATAGCAGACTGCTCATCATGGCTAAGCACAGAATATCGTGCAGTAGCACTAGTTACGATGGGCACTTAACATCTTTACATTCTGCGAATGTGAAAGCATCCTTTTACCTTAAGGCTTTTACACGAAAGGCCTTCACAACAGAAGCATTGCACCTAAAGACTTCGACACAAAGGACTTTACCCTGACGGCATTTACCTTGAAGACCTTCTCCCAGGTGAAGGCCTGCCAGGTGCACACACCTGGCAGGTCCCGAACACATTTACCCTGAAGGCCTTCGCACTAAAGGCCTTCACTCAGGTGAAGGCCTGCCAGGTAGGTTGCCTACAACCCTGTGGGCCCCCTACCACTAAGCAGGCTTCAGGGACGTAGGAACGAGTAATTGGGTTTTTTGAGGAACAGGAATGACACCAGAACCGCCATAAGGCAAGGGAGGAAGGTGGGAGTGAAAGACAAAAGAGAGAAAGAGGCACTGTAACAAGGTGTGGTTCATACATGGGTGCAGCCCTTTTATGTGTGCATTTATAGATATGTCAATTTTGTGAGTCGAAAAATTTTCGGAAATTTTACCCCGCATAATAGGCGCACCCCGAACTTTGAGCTGGATTTTCTGAAAACAAAAAGTGTGCCTATTATGCGAGTAAATGCGGTAGTGTATTGTCCTTAGAACTAAAACTAAGAAAAACCGCCCTGAATTAGCACCATATTGTTACGTGGTGACCAGCCGAAGAATGAGGCGTGATGAACGATGGATAATGGCCGCTGTCCTAGCACGAGTGCTCCGTCCCTCTCCACTGCCAGCTTCGTCTTCTTTGTAACAATATAATGAAAAAAACATGACATGTACAGAATTGTATACTGCCTGATTAGACAGCACCTATGGGGCAGAAGCATGGAGGCTAACGAAAAGGGTTCAGCTTAAGTTAAGAACAACGCAGCGAGCTATGGAAAGGAAAATGATAGGTGTAACGTTAAGAGACCGGAAGCGGACAGAGTGGGTGAGGGAACAAACACGGGTTAATGACATCCGAGTCGAAATCAAGAGGAAGAAGTGGGCTTGGGCAGGGCATGTAATGCGAAGGCAAGATACCCGCTGGCCCTTAGGAAGTCTGCGGGAAGAGGGTGGCAGCATCTTGCATAGGACATGGTTAACTGTAGAGATATGGAAGAGGCCTTTGCTCTGCAATGGGGATAGTCAGGCTGATGATGGCTGATAAATATGTAATCGTGAATGGTGGACAGCAGTTGGTGCTGCAGTTTGGCTATGCACAGTTTTTTCATTGTGCCATCATGAACTGTGGAGTTTGAAAGCCCCATTTGAGAAACATTCTATGCTTGGCTTTTGCATCTTCCTCACCCTGGCTGTGTCACATGGGAGAAATACATTGAGACCGGGGAACAGGATACTGATCAGCATTATGCATGTTATCAGCTTTATCGCAGCTCTTTGTCATACCTGCACATGGCAGTGATTTATAGCATCTCCCTTTGGTAGATGTGAATGTCTTCATCAAGAAATGGTACCTTTGATGAATGCACTAAATATGCCCTGTCCTACAACGCGTTATCAATGAACTAGTAAATACTGTCGAGCACCAGTGACTTTTTAATGATAACAGCAAGTGAAACTTCTTTATAACCCTGATGGTGGTTTGAAGACTGCCATGCTGCCATTATAAATGAATATTTTGCGAGATGTTTGGTGCTTTTCTTAGACATACGCTCTTGACACCACACTCTTGTGCATTTTCTGCCATGCAGAGCTTCCTGGCGCGCAATTTCTACAACATGAAGTACATTGCACTTGTGCTGGCGTTCTTCATCAACTGCATCCTGCTCTTCTACAAGGTGACTACCTTTTTCCTTGTTTTGGAAAACAGGCTGGGCTTTGAACCTGCGGGCAGCATCATGTACTAGCACACCAAATGTTGCTGCCTTTTTTCACATACCGTATTTTCCGGTGTATAAGACGCGGCTTTTTTTTCAAAAGTCTTGCTGGTGCGTCCTATACAAGGGTGCGTCTTATAAGCGAATTTTTCGGCTTTTTTTTTTGCAAGTTCACAAAATACTCAGGTTCATGTTCAAGCTTTTTTCACTGAAAAAATATCGCTACCAATAGCGCGGTTGTAACACAGCTGTAATACGGGGACCGCCATGCGCAACTTTTTTAGGTGAACTTTATCATGAAACGGCGGGGATGATGACTTCCGGGATCATAAACACGTGGCCGTTTTGGAGGCCCCAAGCAAAAGTAATGTGAAATGCCAAAAGATGGCAACAATCGCGCTTTTCACCATTGTCAAGACAAGCCAAGACAAGCTGGCATTTTTTTTAGTCTCCCTTTGTAACTTTGTTTGCTCTGTGTATGTAGTACGTGCGTTGTGCAAAGAGAACGTTTCAGCTGCATTGCCTCCAGAATTGGGCAAACTTTTTGATAGCGCATCCGAAGATGAAGACTTCGAAGGTTTTAAGTAAAAATAAAATGTTGTTATGGACATAAGGAGAGTTCTTTCGTCTTTTTTTTTTTTGCTAAAACGTGGGCGGGTATGGCATGAGTGTTGCCTTATAGATCACTCAGCGTTCCTTAAGAACTCACAGGTACGGTGCATTTCACGATGGTCACACAAGCATGTTTAATTAAGCCTCACTAGCCTGACTGGGTAAATTTGGGTGCGTCTTATACACGGGTGCGTCTTATATACCAACTTTTTCAGTGACAGCCTGCATATATGGGAGGTGCGTCTTATACAAGGGTGCGTGTAATACACCGGAAAATACGGTATTTTAAAGGTTTGAGGTCGTGGAGCTGACTTTAGTGGAGTAGTATCCAGGTGGTCTTTTCTTGCAATGTACAATTACTGAAGTCAGTGAATTTAGGTAGTAGAGTCACAGACGGGTGTAGATGGAGGATGTTCATCTTGATGCATGCCTTTTATTACACGCCTTTTATTACACGTGTCCTGTCCACTTTTAAGGCGAAAGCCTTTAATGCCACATCGTTGTCGACAGAAGGTCGTCAGCAGAGGTGTCACGCTTTTCGGTTGGTCGAAATGGTTGTGACATGAGAGTGTGCAGATTCGAAGTAATGAGGTCACCCATGGATGCCTGACGCCCTCTTTTGGAGCAGACGACAACTAATAAAAATGGTTGTCGTCTGCTTCGACAGGGGTGCAAGGCGTCTGTGGGTGACAACATTACATACCTCATTAGTGCCAACAGAGCCATGGATGCAACCGAACTCATCGAAGCAGAGAGAGAGTCGTGCAAAAGAAGCAGTCAAAGTCGCCAGTCAATGTGTGTAGATGCAATGTGCAGTCAAAGTGTGTTATCAAATAAAACACTAGTGCAGCACAAACAGCCTCGCAATCAATGCCAGACAGTGCACCAGGAAAAGCTTTCGCCTTGCAGCACTTTAGAGAGCCAAAGTGCCCTCTGAATTTTTTTCTTTCTGTTGTCACTGTTTGTTAGCACAATAACCCCATTTTCAATTAATTTAACCCTCTACTTGAGATTGTTTCTTTAGTCGAAACATGTACGAACCCTCTTTTAATATTGTATATGCGTGTGTACAGGAAGTTGGCTGAGAAATTATGAAGAAAAGATGTGCATTTAGGATAACGTAGCCCATGCCGTGCCATCGTCATAACAAAGGAATGTACGCAGTTGAAGCAGGTTCCGCCCTGACCCAGCTGGGATACTTCATTGTGTTGCGTTTGAACCATGACACCGCCTGGTGCCACAACAACAAACTAATGTCATCACAGAATTTCTATTAAAAGCGGTTATGATGACACAGGATTGAAGAAACTTCCATCTGAGTCAGTACCTGGGCTGATGTTACAGGGAGGTGGTGCTCTTGTAACTGCTTTTTCTAATGAAGATGTCCTCACTTTGTGGTACCCAAGTACAGGAAAACCTTGTTGTTGCATTTGAGAAAAAAACGTCTATTAGCAATTCTTGGCACAAGGTATGAACAGCTCCTCTTTAGTGCTCGCAGAATGCTGTCCACATTTGCATTGTCCTTAGCGCGGAAGAAGCCTTGCAACACATCCAATTGCTCAATGGTAGTGGCGAGCCTGGATTGATTGATTTATTGATTCAATTTTATTTCTCAACATTCATACAAGGCATGCTTGTGAAAAACATCTGGATCCCTAGCTAAAAGCTATTTGGGATCCATGCAATTCAGTTTCAAAGTAGAAAATTGCAGGCATAACTAAAATTAATTACATACATATAAAAGCTCATGAAATTAGAAAGACATAAATGGGTACATAGAGCAACAATATTCAGAGCACCAAGCCTCTTTTACAAACACATACGAACACACAAAAATACATCTTTTCCTCACTGCTTTCGAATGCTTCACCCGCTTTGCAGCATTCACTGTGGAGAAGACGCCACAACGGCTGAGTGTCGCAGTGTTCTTGCTATTCATGCTTCATCCCCCTGACTCGCATGTATATAATTTTACTTACATGATTAGAACTTGTAAAAAATTTCAGCATAGTATCTGGGAATGTATTAACTAGAAGCAAAATATAGTGTAAATCCAAAGGGACATTTTTCCTGCCTGTGGTTCTGAGCACATTAACTGAGAGCATATCAATGAAGTTCTGTTGTACTCTGGTAAAAGTCTGGGCATCATGTCAGGATCACCATCATCAGCACAGCTAAATTCTGCCAACTGCGCCCTCATTAATATTGTGACATTAACCTCACTGAGAGCATTCAAAGAAAATAAATTCTGTTCATAAATTATGTTCATAAGCCTCTAGTGCTTTATGTTCTATGAACTTTTACTGCACTTTTACCCCACTTTTACTGCACTGTCACACCGATTCATTAAAGTTCCTGCATTGCATTATTATTTCTTATTGTGTGTCACTAGTCTCTACTATATATTTTTTCACATAGTCTCTACTATGTATTTTTTCACATAATCCCCGATCAAGCAGGAGTCACTATAGCCTTACATTAAGTCATATGATGATGATGATGAGGCCATATTTCGCCCGTAGTTATTATTTCAATACAGTTTTTTTTCCGTGCACACTTGAACAATGAAAATTAATCCCTGTAATATTAAGCGCTCTTCCATTAAGCTCATTCCTAATAGAAGCTAATGCCACAAGATTTTATGCATTTGTTTTGTTTATGGGTTATTGCAGCTTTGGTATAAATTCTGCGTTTCCATTTTGTATTCTTTTTGTGCCCGTATTTGTTGTTATTATGTCAATTTTGTTGTTATCATTTGTTGTTTGTGCTTCAAGTTTATCGATTTGTTTTCCCCACTCCTGCAATAGCCGTATATAGGGGCTCCAAGTAAATATACATAAAAATAAAAAAATAAATGAGCAAAATCCTTTCTCTGTGCTCTCTGATCAGCCCTGTCCTGCGTGAATCACGAGCACCCTATCCCAAGAAACTACCTTATCCCTTGCCGTGTAGCCATTAGAGACTGCTCATTCGACATACCTAGTGGCGAGCCCATAAGGAAGACGCACACAGAAGGAATCGAGATAGGACACTAGCATTTGTCCAGTCTGGATTCCTTCTGTGCGTATCTTCCTTGTGAGATAGCCACTATGTCGAATTGTAGCAACCAACTAGTCCAATTATGAGCCTTGGTAGAGACTGTTCAGATTCCGTTTGCCGGGGTGAACAATGTCCAGTAGCATCTTAAGGCTCATCACTGTGGATGGGAGAGGTGCCTCAGTCAGCTGCCCTCTCTCAGGTCTCAACGAGCGAGGGTGGCAGCGACGATGAGGCGGCTGTGGCAGCAGCCGCCGGAGCCCTGAGTGATGACGAAGGCGGCGACAGTGACACTGGGCTGGTCGAAGCACTGGTGAATGCCACAGAGGCCCTCTCCGACTCGGAGGGCAGTGATGAAGAGCTCGAAGAATGGGTGATCATTGAGGAGAAGCTCTTCTACCTGGAGCCAGTCATCCGCTTCATGGCCCTGTTCCACTCCCTGGTCTCGTTCTGCATGCTCATCGCCTACTACCACCTCAAGGTGAGCACACCTTGCCTCACTGAGAGAATTCGCCTAAGGTAGTGAGTGTGTGTATCCTCTTAAATGATGCTGAACTGAACCTTGTTTTTGTGCATGATCAAAGGGCAGCCAAAGTGCAGCTTTCTTTTGTCATTCCAGAGTTATTAAAGCACATAATCTTTATAAATATCACCTCAGTGTTACTTTTAAAACAGAAAGCAGGAAAAATGTAACAAATCTTAAAAATTTAGCAGAACTAAGGAAAAAAGAATCAGTCTATCTAACAAGACGTGGCGAAGAATGGACAGTGCCAACACCTCGACTAAATATTGGTAGGGAATGCCTTCAGTACACTCCTCCATCTCTTCTAAATAGGTATATCCACATTAACCTCGATTTGTTTTCTTTTTCACGTCGTGAACTACATAATTTGTTTTTGAATAACATTGTTTAAGTTTCATTATGTATACATATTTGTATTCTCCGGTGCTTCCTTGATGTGCTTGTTTTTTAAAATTGTATAAACTCTTCTCTTTTAAATCTTTCTTTTAAAATCCATCTGTAGTGCTAGATGGGAAATAAAGTTTGAAATTTTGAAACCGGTTTTTTAGACTGACGGGATTCAAGGATTGCAATGTATGAAGCTTGTAGGTAAAGCATGCCAATTTTTTTTTGGTGCTAGCAGTAAAAATGGGGATGCAATCACCGATTAAAGCCATCCGGGGTGTTCAGGCCCCTCTTGTAATTGTTGGAGATGTGCGGCGAAGCTCGGGGATGACCTCACACACGATGAGATTTCAAATTTCCGCGGCCTCCACCCAAACTCACCCATGCATCTTCAGATGCTACCAGACAACACTCTGCAGGCTTTGCCTACATTGTTGTTAGTTTTCTTTCTTGAAGCAAGCATTTTTGCATTGGAAATGCACCACTGCGGTAGGTGATGTCATCTTGCATTCCCCAATTGCTAGTGCGCACTGTGGAAAAGCCTCAGCACCTTTGCGGCTTCATGGTGGTTACATCACCATTTGAAATGCAAGCAGAAAAAGGGCTTCGTGTGCTTTGCCTCCATGTTTCACACATTCTCGACCCCTTTGAATTCATAGAATTTGAAAACCTCTTGAGTTGCCCTTCAAGGAGTCATGTACATCTCCATAATAGCTACTCTGGATGTAATTCAAAATCGCTTAATGCAAACAGCTGGTTTAGTTGATATGTCCTGGTGCTGTCAATATGATTTCAACGAAAACAGTGCATGAAAGACACAATCGAGAAGAGGAGACATGCGCGCACGCACGCACACACACACACACTGCTGACTAACAAGTGAAGGTTTATTTTCACTGCTCACATTAAATATGAGAAAAATGAAAAAATAATAATAAAGTAATAAAAATGAAACAATCTGAAGGAGAGGATGAGTTGTTTGTCACCTCTTGTCGTCATGGCCGGGTGTGCAAATATCCAGTTTCTTTTCTTCTCATGACAGGCATCGATGCTGTGTTTACGCATGTCACACCTTTGTTTTCTGTGCTGTAGGCTTCATAAAGCTTGGTGACTATATCGCCCCCAAATCTGGCATCATCCAAGGTGTGGAATACATTGACAATCAGACACATGTTTCGCCAGTGTGCTGCTGTATTCCGTTTTGATAATAGTGACATGTTCCCTTAGGCGGTCGTTGACACCGCATCCTGTTTGACCGACATACGCGCTCCGAAAGGCAGTGCGATCTCAAACACCTCTTCAGCATCACATGTGGTGAACTTTTTGTCATGCCGCTTATTACACCGTGCTGGTTTTGGGCCTTCATCATTCACCATTTTGCGTAGCGTCCTGGGCACGGTTAGGGTCAGATTCACTCCAGCCCGCCTTTCTATTTTCTTCTACGCATGGCTGATCCCGTGCACATGCAGCGTGATGGCTCTCTCCTCTATTTCTTTTGCTCTTGCAACTGTTCAGCTGGACTGATTGGCAAAGGTCTTTCAAAAGCTTGAAGCCGAGGCTGGAAATGAGAGCGTCCAGGAATCCCGCTTCGTGTAGTCATTTCAGTTTAGGCTTCCATGCTATCTTGCTGTCGGGGATGGCACTATCTCATAAAGACTTTCTTCAGAGCGTCCATAGCTACTGCTCTGTTTACTAACTTTGTGTGCGAAGATGAGTACGGCAGTTAGCCTTTCTTGAACCACTGAGCATGGCACCAGCACACATGATCCTTACTTACAAACAACCGTAAGTCAAGATATTGTAGCTGACCTTCGTCTGGCAGTTCTTTTGTCAGTCCAAAGTCTGCCAGGTTTTTGGAGAAGATTTTGAAAATTGCATCCACGTCCTGAACTGGGTCCCTGTCTACGGCCGTACCCATCTTCTCTTCCTCTCTCTTAATGTTACACCTATCATTTTTCTTTCCATAGCTCGCTGCAACGTCCGTAATTTTGTTAGCCCCCACATTTCTGCCCCATAGGTGAGCACTGGTCATTTTTAGTCTCACCATTGGTGCTCTTCTACGTCGACTTTCATAGAAGGTTGTGGCCAAGTACTACACCAGGGTGGCCCAAACCTGCTCTGCTGAGGGAGTGCGTGGTCGGTTCTGGTCACCGAGATCAGCCAGGTCTGGTTATGCAATTCCATTGACACGCAGAGTTTTTTTGTTTTTTTTCAAACCCAGTGGAGAACCGCGCGGCTCCAGGATTCGAACCCCCGGTCCTTTTGCATGCAAGGCGGATGCTCTACCCCTATGCCATTGCTGTCTCCTCGTGTAGCATGCAAGTTGTAATTGTAGGCAGTTTTGAGTCTGCACACATAACTGCCGTGTCACAGACTAGCTTTGCATCAGGCTGGTGTCCTAATGCAGTTTGGGCCAACTTTTGATGCGGGTTTCAGGTGCAAGTAAGTAAGGGAGCCTGTGCACCAGCAACCCTGGTCTTTCTTCTCCCTGTGCACAGGTCCCCCTGGCCATCTTCAAGCGGGAGAAAGAGGTTGCCCGTGCGATGGAGTTTGACGGCCTCTACATCACCGAGGAGCCTGCGGAGGACGACATCCGCACACGATGGGACAAACTCGTCATCAGCACCAAGTGAGCTCCTCTCCGCAGTGTGGCACAGCAGAGGTTTCCTCCTCTCAACCACCGCTGTTCCTGCAGCCCACTGTGTTTTGGATTAATCAAGCAGCAATTTTTTATGGATTACTTTAAAGGTAGAAAGCTGGGCTAGTCAGTGTTTGGATTGAGAGGACATAGTAGTAGCGCTTTTGTAAAAGCAGGAATGAAAGGAGAGAAGAATACAACACAAGCGCTAGAGATCAACTGACTTTATTCTTGGAAATACCATGCATTTATAGGCGACAGTCAGGTGCCAAAAAAATCAACAGTCAAACCGCACACGCAACGACACCTCCTGATACAAGAACTTCAATTCCTTTGCAGAAAGATAAACATTCAGTTTCCTCACGCACGTTTGCCTTTCCAAGTGTATAAGAAAGGCTTCCAGTACTCCCTCTCCTTCTGGTCTGCATTTACACGTTTGCCACATGTACCAGCCAAGGTCCATAAAAGGAATTTTGAATTTTGATTCGGCCCACTCTGAATTGGTGAAAAGAGGCACTGCTAGGACAGGCCTTCTTGCAGCTCTGGAAAAGTCCTGCTCGCACAAGATGCTTGAAGGTGTACAAAAGCAGGGGAGTCGCACGACAAAGGCAGGTCTTCCTGTGGAACTGGTGGGCATCGGTCGCTGTGAGCCTGTAACTGAGAGCCTGTAATGTAAAAACTGGGGACTGTATGCAGATGAGTGAGCGCCAAGCTCACGAACGCGCTAGATGCGTGGCCTATGTTCACCAGCTTACGCACCACCTTAAAAAGATGGCGATGTAAGGCAATATCAGGGCTGTGCTTGCTGCACCGAACAAGCTCGGCAAACTCTGCAAGTTGTTAATGATGTCTCCAACAGAAAACTGCCATGCCCCATCAGACATGGGAAGCCGTTGATGGCCTGCAGGACCAATGTGGTCTATCAAATTCCGCCGTCTTGCTGAAAATGTTACATCGGCCAAACTGGCCCCTGTATCAACAATTGCCTCATGGAGCATAAGACTCTTGCAGCTGCTGTATCAGGCCCTGGACACTTGGCGGCACATTGCAAATGGTGTGAACATGATGAAAAAGATTGTACCCCATTTTTTGAGCAGACACTTGTGACATCTGTAAATGTGGACCAGAAGGAGAGGGAGGTACTGGAAGCCTTTTTTACACTCAGGGAAATGCAATCATCCGTGAGCAAACTGAATGTTTATCTCTCTGCTAAGGAATCTTATATTGGAAGCTGCTGCTGGGCATGCAGCTGACTGTCGCCTATAAATGCATTGTATTCCCAAGAATAAAGTCATTTGATGTCTAGCGCTTGTGTTGTCTTCTTTTTTTTTCGTCCCTGTTTTTGGGGCTACCACTATGTCCTCTCAATCATGGAATACTGCTTCGCTACACAGCTCGTCATTATTAATTGAATTTGGCCTTTTTTTTTCCAAGGGCCATGTGTCAGCACTTTGAAAATGGTTGAAGTTCCCCGAGGCTAAATATGTTTGTTAAATGTGATGACACCACTAGCTTACATTTGTCTGCATTTTGGATCCTCTATGCGTGCCATTTTATTGTGTTTCTATTGTCTTTACATTACAGTGCCTACAGGAGTCTTTTTCGAACTGTTGTAATAACCATGACTAGACTCTTGCACGTGGTTAACCAGGCAACATGCAGTAAAAGCTCGTTAATTCGAATAATTAGGAATGCTGGTATGGTCGCAGAGACTCCACGGTTTTCACACCGGTTAATTTGAATGGGCTCCCGAAAAGAGGCCGTGTCTAGGTGTGACCCGCATAGCAAGTGACAATTCAAATAGCTTCAAATAGGTTCAAATAGTTCAAATAGGTTCACTCGTGCACCTCTGATGTTTGCACAGCCCCATCTTCTAGAACAGTCACGCTGCACATGTTCGGTTTTCTGAGCTTCACGCCAGCCGACATCAGCCAGCCTGCCGAGGTTAGCTGCGCACAGTTTCAGGCACTGATGGGTGCGTCTCACTAGTCTTCTATCACTGCTTTTTTCTTGCTACCATATTTACTCGATTCTAAGCACCCCCTTTCTTTCACGATCGCGATGCCCAAAGTGAGAGGGGGTGCTTAGATTCGAAAAATCTAAACTGACCCCCCCCCCCCCTCGGACCCCTCTTTTCGCGGCGAAATCTCGATGAAATGGGTGCGAGAAAAAACATTTTATTTAGGAAATATTCAAAAGAAAAATAGCTGCAGACAGTTCTGTGCCGCCATCTGTCTTGTAGTGTCGGAACGCAGCAACACAAAAAGCGCCGTGGACGCTGCTGTCCTCGCTTCGGCGAGCGCGGCCTCGCCCGCTTATCTGTTTTTTCAGCAGCGTCCGCTCCGGCGGACGCAGACGGGCGTCTTATCTTTTCTCTTTATCTTTCCTCTGATCTTTTAACTCTCCTCTATCTGCACTTGGCAGCGGTGGTGGCTTGGCTCGAGCCAGTAGGCAGGCCCGTGCAATTTCCTTTTCATCCTTCTCTCAGTCACAACAACAACAATGGGCAGGCCGCGCCTCCTCGGGACTCCGACTGCACAGGCTCGACGAAAAAGAGAGCAAGTGCACTTGGCGGCCTCGGCAACGCTCTCTTCCGCGCAAAAAAGGGGGTGCTTAGACTTGCATGCAAAGTTTTTTTTTCATAAATTTTTTTCCGAAAATAGGGGGGGTGCTTAGATTCGGGGGGTGCTTAGAATCGCGAAAATACGGTACTTCAGCGCCACTGAGCATTTCGTGTTTCCGTCCACGTGGTTCTTCTGTTTTTGTACTGTACTGAAACTGCATGTTCATCACATGGCGCTCGAATTTTGTGATGAAACCTCCTTACATGCAACCCTGCCAGTCTAGAGATATGTGACACAGTAGCACACCTACGCTAAAAATAGTCATTGTTGGGCTGTTATCGGCTCAAAACCAAGCAATTATTTCCCAATCTTTCACAATTCCCACAGTGCAGGCAGTTCTCGTCAGTTTTTCAGAGGCCATAAACTTTTTTCAGGTCCCTTGAAGTACAAATTAGCGAGCTGTCACAAACTTCTGCAGTGTGTGAGATCAAGGCACGGATCCCTCTCAATGGTTACCTGCCTTCCCACTACAAAGCTGCATGAATTTCATTAGGCCGGTTGACCTGTGCGTCGTTTGGATTGAAAGGAAGCGTTCGATATGGTGCAGTTTGCACGCATAAAAAAGCTCAATATTTATGTACGACATCAAAGTCACAATCTTAGAATAACAAAGGAACGCGGCACAGACTGGAAACACAGAGATAATTACAAATAACTAAAATGCAAAACTGCAGCAGGATAGAGTTATGATATATACACAGGCAAAAAGAATAAAATGTGAGGGAGTGAGAATTAAAAGTCAAGGAGTATACATATGTAAACAAGGAATGTTCTCTTACATCACGGAGGTAATCAGAGACAGCAGGCGAGGCAGGGTCACGAATGAGGCACCGCAAATGATCGGTTCTGTGGGAGACACTCAAGAGACTGGACCTCCTAAAGCCTTCGTGGGGCTGAGCCCGCCTTTTTATACCCTTCGTCGGACTTGCACAGCACGGCCGTCAAGGCCATCAAGCCTTTGGGTCACTGCTCCGAGGACCCTGTCGGAAATATGTCCGAACGTTCTGGTAGCCCGCCCATATTTTCCACGTTTTAGGAGGCGGCTTGTGACACAACCTTTTACTGTATATGCATCCATTATGACTTGGATATACACAAACACCGTGTTTACAAACAAACCGTGGCAGAGAGTTCCAACTCGCTGTAAAAAGTAGACAGTGAAAGCGCTCAAAAGGACAAGGACAACAGAAAAGGAAAGACATACAAAGCGCTTACTTTCAACTGATTTTATTTCATGCGAAAAACAACTTCACGTTCTGGCACGTTCTTTCAGAACGTGCCAGCTATCACTCGTTGGTAATGTGCTTCTAAGCATGCGCAGGTGATTACCATGAGTATAAAGTTGTTTTTCGCATGAAATAAAATCAGTTGAAAGTAAGCGTTTTGTATGTCTTTCCTTTTCTGTCGTCCTTGTCCTTTTGAGCGCTTTCACTGTCAAGATGGAAAACCAACTCGCCCACTCAGTTCCATTATTCCAGTAAAAAGTAGGCTTAGTGCCCATAGGACTTTGTGGAAGCAAAAGTTATCAAAGCAGTTTTCTGATTTCACAGTGCACCTGTGATGTCGGCCCTTCATGCAGAACCATCAAAATCATCCTAGAACAGGCACTGAAGCATGTAGCGTCATTTCAAATACAATGTTAAGGGGGGACACTGGTCTTGAAAAAAAAATTTTTATTAATGAAGTCACAGTTACGAAATCTTCAGGGCATATGTATTTTTGTGTGCTAATTCTAAATATGTCATTTAATTTCATGTAAAACAATTCCTTGAGCACTTATGCAATTTTTATGCTAGTATTTTGCGGAGAGTTTTGAAGAAAATTTGCTGCTGGAAACTCGCTGAAATGTATGCCATTGGGTTCTCTTGACACCAAGGAATACAATAAGGGTGAAATTGTCTTCCTGCCTATCATAGAACTTAAGTTATAGAGTTTTGAAGGTGTCGCTTCAGAAATGAGAAGGAAAATGTGCATTTCTGTGTGTGAAGTGGCAGCTTCAGTACCCTATTACTCAAGTTCTATGAGAGCCAGGATGATAATTTTACCCTTATTGTATTCCTTGGTGTCAAGAGAACCCAATGGCATACATTTCAGCGAGTTTCCTGCAGCAAGTTTTCTTCACAACTCTCCGCAAAATACTTGCATAAAAAGTGCATAAGTGCTCAAGGAATTGTTTTACATGAAATTAAATGACATATCTAGAATCAGCGCACAAAAATACATGTGCCCTGAAAATTTCATAACTATGACTAAATTAATAAAATTTTATTTTCAAGACCAGTGTCCCCCCTTAAAACTTCTATGCTTGGGTGTGACTCCCAGCTGCAGGTATGGGAATGGGAGCCCAGCCCATAGAAGCGCATGTCAGCAAAACTTTCAGAAATAATTTTCTCATTTCACAGGGTACTCATGGAGGCAGCTCTTTGTTAACAGTTGGCGAGTGCTTTGAGCAAGAGTATGACAAAGTATGCTTCGTCATTTCAAAGCAATCTTTGTAAAACAAAGGTGTGTTTTATGAAGCCAGACTTACCCCAAAAGGTGCTCTATCCACTGGCTGTTTCCCCGAATCACGCAATCTTCTCATGTAGTCCAACATGCTGCCTGGTGAGCTATATTTTCTCGCAAGTAATACCGTTCAAATTTGACATCCTAGGTAGGTTTACATGGAAGACAGTCCTCAAACAGCCCAATCAACGAACCGCATACTGTAACAGGCGACTCACCCTGTGATTACATACATAGGCGGTGCTGGCAGACACCAGAGCTCAAGAGGCAGTGCCCTGCTCTTTGAAGCCAGGTCAGGGTGTCTTAGAATGTGCAGCTACAAAAAAAAAAAAATTCAATGAAGATGATGACACATGTGCTGCGTGTGGTAGATCTGTGGAAACAATTGAACACCTCATACTCAAATGTGATGGTATCCACCCGGATGTTGATGCAGGCGCAGTCACTCTCCCTGAGGCCCTTGAGTTTAGATATAACAATGGTCAATCTTGTAAATAAATCTGCTGTGGAAGTTAGCAAAAAGCGATTGGAGGATTGGTGGCTGAAAAGCAGAGAGGTGACATAAGGTCAGAAGTGTAGGAAACCGTAGTGAAAGAAGATGGCAAATTTTAATAACAATTTACAACGCAGTTAAACAAAGATAAAGAAAAAAAAAGCCGAGCATGGTGACAGCTGCCGCCACTCCATCCATCCATCCATCCATCCAGCTGCGGGTATCGTCTGTGCCACCTTCTGCTACAGTGCGTGGTTCTCTTTTGTGCGCTTCATGCCGTTTGAGAACTGGTTTTTCAGGTAATGCTGTCTAGACTGTCTAGTTTGAATGAATTTATTAGTGGGCAAATGGAGCACGTGCAGCAGCACGTAGGGCTACACGAGAAACTTGCGCGATTCTGGAAAGCACCCATCGGATGGAGCGCCTTTTGGGACTATGTCTGACTTCACAACACAGATTTATTGTGCCGTTTATAAAGATAGCTTCGAAATGATGTAGCGTATACTTCCTCACAATTTTCTTCAAAGCACTCGCCAAGTTTTGGCAAGCAGCCACCTCCATGGGTACCCTGCGAAATGAGAACAGTATTCCTGGAAGGTTTGCTGACATGTGTTTCTATGGGCCACGCTCCCTCTCCATACTCCAAGGAGGGATTCACTCCCGTGCATAGGTCCTCTAAACATACATTGCCTTTGAAATGATGCTCCATACTTTCAGGACCTGTTCTAGGATGAATTTGGTCGTTCTGCAAGAAGGGAGGGCATCACAGGTGTACTGCAATATCAGAAAACTGCTTTGAAAACTTCTGCTTCCATGTAATGTTATTGGCGCTAAGCCTACTTTTCACGTCAAAGATTTTCACCTGTTGTTCCAGCCGGTGAAAGGAGTGCCATTGCATCTTGTTTACATCACAAATCAGTGTTGGTCCATACATGAAGCTGCAGGTAGTATACATACCGCGTCGGTGCCCGCTCCCATAAGGATGCATGGAGCTTCATGTGCAGAAAAGAAAAAGTTAGTTCAAAAGTAACTTCCTTGTGCTGACAAAAATTTGAATTGTGCGCTGCTTATCCTGCTCGTTCATGCTGGCATTCCCGGCTGAATGGTAAGCTCCGGATCATAAATGCGTCGCACTGGAACTTCATTTGCAGCTATTCTTCTGGGCGGCATTTTATCGCCTTTGATTCTATTCATTGTGAGTGGGTCGACTGATGTTTGGAGTTGATATGTGGCAGTATATGGTACTTGATGCACACCACAGTATAAACAAGTCCACAACCCTTCACTGCTGCACTGAGCTGCATGATTTGCGGTATTCTCAGGGATTCAAGTATTTGATGCACAAAATGGATTGCAATTCGTGTGCTTGTTTCTTACATTTCACACACATGTAGATGTGGGCGCAGAATGCAAGAGCTCACATACTTGTTATGAACAATATCAGTCGATTACTCGACATGTTCCAAGGAGGCAGGTTTTTGATGATGCTAATCGTTTCAGTCAGTTGTGTAATCAGGATAGACATCACATCAGTTGCAATGTCATTATCAACTTACTTGTGAAAGTTAATTTACTTGCTTGCTTTTGGCACTGCATTAATACAGTAAAAGCTTCTTAATTCCAACTCCACAGGAATGCTGGCACAATATGGACAAACCGAAGTTCGAACTAATGAAAGTGGACAGAATGTGTAGTACACTGCATTTGGGAAGCAGTCTTCTGGAGTGATTATCCCATCTTATTGTTCTAAAGTATTCCGTCATTACCGTCTGATTTTTTTCCTGGAAAGCAACGGTCGACGCCAGTTCTAAAGCCCAGAGCTACAGGAAGGCTTCTTTTTCGCCTTCAAAAACTGAAGAGGCGAGCGGTGCTCAGTGCTTCCAAAATTGCGCAGTGGAGGACCGCACTGGAGCCATGAAGGGCATGCAGCCACCTGTGAGCATAGTTGCCAGGTTGGAAAATTGACCAGCAAGCGACATCTCGCGACAGCCATGTTTTGACCAGACTGATAGCACAATCTTCAGCACTCACAAATTCACACTTGCAACCGTTAAGGTTGAATGGCGAAAGTCACCAAGGCTGCCGCTCGTACATTGCCTGATTTTCCAGCCTTCCGAGCCCGAGGCGCAAACTGCCAAACAAATGAGCAGGCTGTGCTTCTTTGGCACTATCCTGTTTCAAACACACCGGCGTCGACTTTGTGCATGGTTTCCGTCGTCTCTTGAAATGTTTTGTTGCAGTAATCACCACAGACAGATAACATTTCTAAATTGCTTCACCGTGGCACACCATGAAGAGACCAGCAGCGGGCGGAGTCGGTGAGAGAACAAACACGGGTTAATGACATCGTAGTTGAAATCAAGAGGAAGAAATGGGCTTGGGCAGGGCATGTAATGCGAAGGCAAGATAACCGCTGGTCCTTAAGTGTAACGGAGTGGATTCCAAGAAGCAAGCATAGCAAAGGGTGTTGTGCCATAGAGGTGGTTCCGTAGCGCTCGCCACCTGTTTCGTGACTGAGCGCTGCCAGCTGTCTTGGCGGTAGCGAAAATTCAGAGTCAGGTGTCAGTCAGACTAAGAAAAACGCTTTTTACACTATATACAGGGCGTTGTACAAAACATCAGCACAGGGGCCGAGAGCTACACAACGCGACTGTTCTCGCTCAGCGACGACTGGTGTGACACCAATGCGTCACACCATCCGACTCCACTCGTGAGCAGCACTCGACTCACGGTGGGTCGGTCTCTCCCTCCAAGCTGCAGCGCTGGGGCTTGTAAAGCCTGAGAAACAGTTGTCACTCAAAACAGTCCAATCCAGAAGCAGCACTTGACGGCGGTCCAAGAGGTCCAACCAGCGACCGCGCTGGCCACCCGCTTCAAATTTTGCCTCGCACAGTGACATTCGGGGGAAAGGGAAACCGGTTCCTTGCTGTCTCGCAGTTTGCGGCATTTTCGGGCATGTTGCTCGCCGATGCTTCCCTTTAGGACGCCGCTGCCTTACGGCGCAGCACCGTGGCTTGTCAAGGGTAGGGCGCTGTTGCCTTGCAGAGCAGCACCAGGGCTTGTCAAAGGGACGTTCGCAGGTGAAAGTTTGCAGCCTGCAGAATTGGAATCTGGGCGGGTTTCCCGGCATAACAGGGGTGACAGAAAGTTATGTGGGATGATGAGATTAAGAAGTTTGCGGGAATAAGATGGCCACAACTGGAAAAGGACAGGGTCAGTTGGGGAGACGTGGGAGAGGCCTTTGCCCTGCAGTGGGCGTAGTCAGGCTGATGATGACGATGGCACGGCGTGCAGGTTGACCACTAGGGCTGCAACCACTCACACGTAAAGGGTGCTGGGAAACCAAGACAAAGGCGCGCAGCGAACAGCCAAAGCTCCAATATGTTAGTTTCGCACACGTCGTGGTTTAAGGCACAGCCACATGGCTTTAGATTTGGAGTGCTGGAGACGCTGCGGTGCGTCTTATTCGCTGTATCTCATCGCTGGCAATGTCATTCATTGCTCAACTGTAGCAAGCTACTGAAGCCTTCGAGATCAACCCCTACAAACAAGCCGGTTGCAAATGCCGTTGGTCATGCAGTTAGTTGCCACCACTGTGCACAAAGAGAGAGCCCCCTGCCTTGTTTACCAAGCCCCATTCATGTTCGAATTAATGGGCCATTTTTAACATAGACTCCAATGAAGCATGGACAAACCAAGTCATACTGTTGGAATTATGCAGAAATTCAAATTAATGGGTAGTTTCAAGAAGAGTGATTGAGTGCCACTTAATTGAGCTGAGGAGCACACAGGAAGACATGACAGGACAGATGCTGACTCCAACTAAATTTATTGGAACACACACTTGTACATTTATTTGGAAGGAAGGCAGTGAGCACAGGCGCATTTCTTGCCATAAAAGCCACTGTGGATGGAGGAGGCTAGACAGCGTTTTGTCGCCTATTCTTTAGCAGTCTGATTTCACTTGCTCGCAGGGAGACTGAAATGCTTGTGATGCAGGTGTCTCTTCTCTCCTTGATAAAGAATTCTTCAGATCACGTGCTAATCTGTCCTTACTTCTCGCTGGAATTTTGATTTCCTCAAGTCAAGGGTAACGGAGTGGATTCCAAGAGAAGGCAAGCATAGCAGGGGGCGGCAGAAAGTTAGGTGGGCGGATGAGATCAAGAAGTTTGCGGGGATACAGTGGCCGCTGCTGGCAAAGGACAGCAGGGTTAATTGGAGCGACATGGGAGAGGCCTTTGCCCTGCAGTGGGCGTAGTCAGGCTGATGATGATGATGATGCTGACAAGTCGTGGCTTACAGTTTTCATCCTTGTTGTCATCCTTGCAGAGGCAGCTGTGGGCAGGTAAACTCTGGAATGAGTTCATGCGTTTCCTTTCGATCCTTTATGTTCTCTGGCATGTTCATTGACACAGCACCCAGTTTGTCTGACACATGCTTTGCCACATGAAAAGAGGACCACACCCGTGGCACACCGGATCTGTGGCTTTGTGTGTTTTGTTCCACAGCTGTCAGTCATATGGCCACCATTGTTGACCATGGTACAAGAAGACCATTGGGATGGTGTGCTTGTTGCCAACACATTTGAGTTGGCATTGCCAAGTCCTTCTTGCCTCCGTGTTTTCTTTGGCATTCCCTTGATTTTCTGCAAAAGTGCCTCAGTCACAGTTGATATTCTAAAATTTTCTTCACAGTTTCCTTTTAACGACCTGTGTTACTTTTATTCAGAAGTACTAAAAAATCATCCACATATCTAAAAATTTTTAGGACAGTTAGGACATCAGCTAGTGAAAGCAGAGGGTTGTCATTTGATGCAAGAAAAATGTTCCACAAAACTGGAGTGACACATGATTCGATGCAAATCCCTTGGTGCTGTAGAAACTGGATAAAAGTCGCATTCATATAAAACTCTAAAAGTGGCATGAAATTGTCAACACTGAAACCAACTGCATTCTGGAAGACAGTTGGCAAAGTCAAAAGAATTGATGTGGCAAAATGAGAAAAACATGGTGTTGTGTCATGGAACGGGCCGGGAACATGAAAGATTGATAGGAAACGCATTGGACTCATTTCAGAATCCACCTGCCCACTGCTGCCCTTCCAAGGATGGCAGCAATAAAAAGTGTGAGCCAAATTCTAATGAGAAGTAAGGACAGATTAACACGTGAACTATCGAAGCATTTTTAGTCGAGGAGAAAGGCAACGCGTGCATCAGCACAACCTCAGTTTCCCTGCAAGCAATTGAAATCAGATTATTAAATAGGTGTTAGAATGCTGTCTAGCCTCCTTCATCTACAATGTGTGTTTTTTATTGTGATAAATGCGCACACACTCGCTGCCTTCCTTCTAAATAAATGCGCAAGAGTGGGTTTTAACAAACTTAGTTGGAGTCGGTGTCTGAATTCAGTGGCACTGAAGCACTCTTCTACATACAATAAAGCACCAACTAGTCTCTCGAAGTGTTGCATCAAATCTAATGAATGAGGTTTGAATTGGGCTGCCGCAGTGCCTCAGTGGCTATGGCGCTTGGCTGCTGACCCAAAAAATGTGCGTTCAATCCCTGCCACAGCGTTCGAATTTTGATGGAAGCAAAATTCTAGGGGCCCGTGTACTGTGCGATATGTCAGTGCACGTTAAAGAACCCCAGGTGGCCCAAATTTCCAGAGCCCTTCATTGCGACGTGCCTCATAGCCTGAGTCGCTTTGGGATGTTGTACCCCCATAAACCATAAACTGTAAGGTTCCAGTTAATGACCTTTCACTGTATTTTCTTTGTCAGGTGAGAAACGGTTGCTTTGAATGAATCGTATGCTTCCCCTTTCTTAGTGTTTATTTGCAGTGTGTGCAAACTGGAAGGTGCTACAAGTAGCCACTGTGTTCATTTATTGCAGATCTTTTCCTGTGAACTATTGGGACAAGTTCGTCAAGAAAAGGGTGAGAATTCTCCTTGAACCACTTATTTTGTAGACTTCTTTTTTTCAATTAATATTTTCCATCTCTTTGTGTCACTTTACACGAATGCTGAGGTAATCGCATGCGCTGACTTTGAGTCATGACAGAAAAGAACTCAACCGGAAATGCATGTCAATTTGCTGCCCTCCATTAGAAGCGTTAGGATGGGCTGCATGGATTTTGTTGCGACTGTTGATGCAGTTCCAGTGTCACCGAGATGCAAGCATGAGTCACCAAAACTGCAAAAGCAGAACTTCGCCGTGGGAGACAGTGTGGGGACAGCACTGTACGGGATGTGGTTGGATGGGTTGTCTTCGTACTGCCTGAAATGTGCGCTTTGCAAGTTCCAGTTAGTGAGGAGGATTGAAAGGGCCAGCATGAAAACTGTGCAGTCTCCTTGCTGCTGCATTTCTTCCACTGGCAGCTGCTCAGGCAGATACAGAGAGCATTCAGGACATTCTGCACATGCACAACAGTCACGAGAGCAGCCAGGACCCACGAATTTCAGAAAACTTTCCAGGAAATTTTTTGAAATGCAGTAGGCAAAAATTCATTCTAATACAGAATGTCTCGCCGCGGTGGCTCAGTGGTTACGGCGCTCGGCTGCTGACCCGCTCGGTTACGGCGCTCGGCTGTGGGTTAGATCCCGGCCGCAGCTGCTTAATTTTGATGAAGGAGAAATTCTAGAGGCCCGTGTGCTGTGCGATGTCAGTGCACGTTAAAGAATCCCAGGTGGTCCAAATTCCCAGAGCCCTTCACTACGGCATCCCTCATAGCCTGAGTTGCTTCGGGACGTTAAACCCAAATAAACAATAAACAATCTTGCAAGAGGCTGCATTGCGGACAACTAGCAGTACAGTCCAGATCCAGATCAGCGGCAGCGATCAGTTCAGAGCACGCATGAGCATTGGAGTGTTCAGCGCTTGTCGTCATCGTCTTCCTTAAGCGCCAGCCCCTGAAGGTTCCGGAACTGGAGGCCTGTCCTACAGTGTAATTTTTTCACGCACTGTGTTTGGGTGCTGTGTTTTCAAACTGGCATCTTTCTTCTCTTTGGTCCTGCAAAAAATAAAACATTAGGACTCTGTGGTATTAGCGAAAAAATGATATTTTATTTCCTTCCTTGCACACAGCCTCGATTCCAGTTGGCTGAAATTGATCTGAAGCTTTCCACTATGGCGCCTAGTTCTGATGCATGTTGCGCAGTACATGATTAAATCTCAAGCAGTGCACCTTGAAAGCAAAGAGATTGAGTTGCGGGGCCAATGTCGTGTTCCATAAACTTATGACAGCAGATGTACATGGTCGTCCACTCTTAAGGGGGGACGAGGGTCTTAAAACTGACCTTTTTATTTACGGCTAGAATCTTATGAAACTTTGCACACATATGGTTTTTCTCTTCTGATTTCAAAATTGTAGTCATAATTGAGCTAGTGGTCTTGGACCAAAACTTATCTTAAATTCTAGAGTGTAATTAGGTAATTTCTTATGCAGCTTTAATGAACTTTCTCATTGCACTTTGCTCATTTAATTGCATGAATTGATGGCGAGCAAATTCCCATAACCAATGACATTCTTACTTTTTTTGTTTAGGCCACATATAAATAGCAATTTACAATTACCTTAATGAGTTGCAGTGTAAAATACTGCAACCTTTTACTCTCGACACAGTATATCAGGATGACATGCCTTGAGAGAAAAAAGTAAGAATGTCACCGGGTATGGGAACTCTCTGGCTATCAATTCATGTAAATAAGAGCAACAAAATGCAATGAGAAAGTTCATTAAAGCTGCATAAGAAATTACCTAATCACATTCTAGACTTTGTAAGACCTAAGACCACCAGCTCAATTATGATTGCATACTTTTAATCAGAAGAGAAAAATGCATCTGTGTGCAAAATTTCATGAGATTCTGGCCATAAACAAAAAAGTTAGTTTTAAGACCCTCATCCACTCTTAATGTGAACACGCGTACTGGAGCACCAGTGCGTTTGACCTGGCCTTGCCTCTGAGCAGAGTGAAGCACACACAGAGAGAGGTGATGGTTCACATCGTCTGCCCCAACAAGAAGTGGCTGGAGGCAGTGACGCTCTGCAGAATGCAGGCTCCCATGTTCGCCCTTAGAAGGCCCCCCCCTCGTCCCTTCCCAGGTGCGGCAGAAGTACTCGGAGACGTACGACCCGGAGGCTCTGAGCAACGTGCTGGGCATGGACAAGAGTGGCTCCCTCTCCCAGGAACAGGAGGAACCGAGCGGACTGTTCCCCTTGTGAGTGCTCTGCCTGCACCTTTTATTTGTTTATTTATACAAATACCTCACAGGTTCCACACTTGGAACATTGTGTGAGGGGAGGGGTTACAATATTTAGCAGACAAAAGATGGTACAAAGTGGAAAGAACAAAAGTAAACAATATTAAATACATTGGACTGCAAACATTTATTACACCGTACTTGAAGAAAACCGTATTGTCACGTTGTAGTGATGGCAGTCCAGCGGTCAGGAAGACACCAGAAAGACTTGCAAACGAAGCTCTTTATTTGGGCTGACTTGCTCCCGCAAATGAACTGAATCACTCAGTGGTGGCGTAAGCAACAGGCGTGCTCGTCAATCGTCGAACTACAAATCACTCACTCAATTTAAAGCGGGATTTTTAATCACTCAATTTAAAGCCGGCAAGGAAACTTCCAGATAACAGGACAAGATCATCTACAGTAATCTGGAAAAACCTAGATGCAGCCTTTCATGGCTGCGATCATTCGAGATTAGACTGGTCGCTTCTCGCGTCACGAACAAAAGTGATAACAACCCTTTCCTGCAGCCTTGAGCGTGAACGAACAAACATAACAATGATACGTGGCAGTATTATATTGACACAGAGGAAAAAACAGCAAACAAATAGCGGCACTGCATGGATTTGACTACACATACGAACACAATTTATGTACAATATCATGGATGCATGAAGGTGGTCAATTCGTTTTTGAACATCAATGGGTCACATATGGTAGCAATGCAATACGGAAGACCATTCCAACACTTGATAGCACGTGGCAAAGCAGAAGAATTAAACGCGAGTGTTCGGCCGAATAGACGTTGGAAGCTAAGATTATTATGTAGGCGACGTGAAGTGCGCATTGGGCATGTAAGTGGCAGAGTGGACGCGTGATGACTGTATATTAGTTTCTGTAGTAAGCAAAGAAGGACCTTCATTCTGAACTTGTCCTCTTTAAACTTTTGATCACATACAGCACAAGAGCGTTAGGGGTCCCATGTCACAGTCGTTGGCCATGAACATCCACAAAAATAACCCAAGGACCAGCCAAGGGGGCAGGTGGGCCATCTAGGTCACGTGACATTGTAACGGCATCGCAGGCTGTCCATCGTGATTGTCAGAAAAAATCCCACTACGAAAAATGGCAGTTGAATTAATGATTCGTCGTGAGAGGTTACTGGTCATGCTGTATTGTCCTAAAAGGAAGTTCCAAGCAGTGTACTGTATACATACCTTAGTAGGCAATCACACTAAGCCGTCTTTAAACCAAGGCCGGCGCAGTACAGCATTCCAGCGTTCCAGAAGAGCTTCAGGCGCTTCCCATATCTTTCGAATTGCTTAAGTTACATACTACTTTCGTCCACAGACCAAACAAAGCCACACATTATAATAACAGAGCTATAAAGCAGCACAACACTGCTCAACAAATCAGCAACAGCTCTACAGAGCCGTACTGATGGATTAGAATGGACTTACGGCTAACTAGCGTCTATGATGATGATGATGATAGCAGAATGCGCGGGAGTTTTGCATTTACGAATGGTTTCAATTTTAGGTTTAGGTAACAAAACGGTGGACATATCGCACAACTCCACTAGTTTGTAGAAGTTTTCTAAAGATAAAACTAGTAATTGAGTTGCTGCAAAATTCTGTAACACCTGCTTCTACCCTTAAATTAATTTAGCTCGTTGGCGGCCCCTCCACTCAAGGTAGGAGGGGAATCGCACCATTTAGAAACGTCTTCGCGTCAAACCCTCCAACCGATGCAAATAATTTTTTGAAAGCACATTTGCAGAATAAGTCTTTCGCAGTTAAAAAAGCAAACTGCATAGTACACAGTATACATACATGAAAGGCGCGAACTTTCTGTGGAAAAAAAAAACGTCCATACTCATGGCCTGGGAAAATACTTGGCCTTACATCCTTCGGACGTACATCTTGTCTCTCATACGGGTATACAAAAGTGAACACTGTCCGTACGTTCGATGGACGTGCGGAAAAGGATATCTGAAACTGTGTTCGTATGTCTGATGGACGTCCGATCTCGGCGCAGGACGTTAGGATCTAGCTTCAGCGTGCGACGGATATCTGTGGTTGCTTGGGTCACTTCACTTCAATACCTTAAAGACCCTCTTTAAGGGATGTTACATAAGGGGTGGGTTGGGGGTGGGGATTGAACTCAAAAGATTCTGGTTCAATCCCAGCCACAGCGGTCACATTTCGATGGAGGTGAAATGCTAAAGGCCCGTGTTCTATGCGATGTCAGTGCTCATTAAAGAACCTTAGGTGGTCGAAATTATCTGGTGCCTTCCACTACGATGTCCCTCATAGCCTGAGTCACTTTGGGACAATAAACCTCATAACGGTTACTTCGTTGTCATCATCTTCCTGCTCACAACTCTTGGGCAGTGCTAGACACGATGGACAATCTGCTCCTACTTAGCTTTCCCCTGGGCAATAGACCAGATCCTAACGGTTGGCTCATAGCGTAATGGCCCACTTCTGCAAACAAGCAGTGGCAATGCCTGTCTTTGGACCGAGGATCGTCTGTAAAAGCTTGCGATCAGTTACTCTGCCATAAATGTAGTAATGGAACTTCTTAATTCTGAAAACTGAGGCTACTGCTTCTTGCTCTAACTGGCTGTAGTCTTTTTCACTTGGCAGTAATGTGCGCAATGCAAACGTGGTCAGCCGTCTGGAACCATCCTGATCCACTTCGCTAGAATGGCACCCAACCAACCCATACGGTGAAGCATTGCATACTACCTGAAGCTGGGCTTCTGGATCATAATGTACCAACACTGGCACTTTTACCAGTAGCCTTTCCATCTTTTGAAACGCCATATTGCATTGTTCAATCGATACCCACAATGAACTTTTGCACAGCAGCTGATTCAGTGTGGGTATTATTACTGTTGATAACTCTGGCAGAAACTTTCTGTAGAATGTACCATGCCCGTAAACTTTCTCAGCTGCTTTTTATTGATTCAGACAGGAGCTTCTATTATGGCCTTCATGTTCTTTGGTGGTGTTGAAATTCCTTGTTTACTGACCACATGACTCAGAAACTGCAATTCTGGTTTCAAAAATTCACACTTCTCTGCCTTAATCCGTATGCGCCTTTCATGCAACCGGGTCAGCCGTGAATCTAGCTTCTCAAGGTGTTTCTTTTTGTTTCGGCTCATGACAAGAATGTCAGCTAGGGGTCATATTACCCCCCTCAGTCCTTTTGGCATGTTGTCCATGGTCTTTTGAAAAAAGCGGATGCAGATGCAACCCCCAACGTTAGGCGACTTACTGCGAATAGTCCTTTGTGTGTGTTGAGGGTGAGGTACTCGCGGGAAAGCTTGTCCATTACCACTTGTTGACACGCTCAGCTAAGGTCAATCATTGAGAACACTTGCCCTCTCAAAAGGGTGCCAAAGATTTCTCCAATCCTGGGTAAGGAATAATTTTCAATGTTTAAGCACAAGTTCAACAACACCTTATATCCCGTATATGCATACACTACCACCTTTCTTTGCCACTGGTACATTTGGTGAGACAAAACTACTGTTTGAAATTTGCTCGGTTCCAGTTCTTTCTCCACTGCTTCTTTCAGCGCGAACGGAATGCTTTACAAAACTTTGGGCGTAGTTCAGGCTTGATGGATAATTCAGCCTGCTTACTTTGAATTTCGGCGAGTTCATTGTTGAGCAACTGGGGATGCCGGCCCAAGATTTGTCCCAAGGCCCGGCAGTCCTGTGCCTCCACGTGATTAATGCTAGTCCAGTTGAGCCTGAGCTGGTACATCCAGTCTCTCATCCTATCTCCTGGCAGAGAATGTGCAGCTGGAGAGACTGGTGCTGATGTTCAATATTTACTGACACCACCTCCTTCGGGCTCCCCCATGTACGTACGAAGCAACACTGAAGCCGGGCGTAACTTCATCTGCAGGAAACGGGACCAAAAATGCCGGTATGTCATTACCGAGACTCCTGTGTCCAGTTCCGTGTCAAATGACACTCCCTGAACACACATTGTAAAGTATGTCAGCTCTTGACACGGTCTCTCGAGCATTGTCTGAAACCGTGGCTCGACGTCCTCCTCAATCTCAAACACACTGAAGTTTTGCCTCCGGGTGTTTTCGAGCCATGAGTCTTGTCTGCTTGCTTTCGGAGGGTGAGAACTAGACGTCGGCTGGGAGTGGCAGGCTTTCTGATTATGCCCCTCTCAGTGGCATCTAAAACACGTTACCTTCAGGATCAGCAATCATAGTTGAGATGACGCGAGCCGCTTCGCATGTACAGTGAACCGTCCTGTGCCCGGCCTCCCTCTGCAAAAAACTTCTGAAGGCCCTCCTGGGTTACCCTGCTGGGCTGGCATTCTGTTCTTGGACACTTCCTCTACTCATAATGAGATCTCTGCCGCCTTCTTGAAAGTCAGTGACGCATCCTGAAGAAAAAGTCTCTTTTGGATGTCAGCCCAGACCAAAGCACACACAGATCTGTCTCTCTTCTAAGTTCGTTCCTAAGTTGCATGTTTCTGCGGATTGCACGAGGCCTGCCACGAGCTCCACAATGCTCTGTTTCTTGTTGCATTTTTCGGTGGAACGTTGCTCTTTCCGTGATAACTGATAGCTTGGGAAAAAGATGCTCTCATAATGCTTTCTGGAGTTCTAACAAACCTGACTGGCCGGTGTGTTCAGCAAGTCAAACTCTTCAACAATTTGTACTTTTTCGGACTCACGATACTCAGGAAGGTGTCTACTTTGTTGACGTCTTGAATCTTGTCCAAGTAATCCTTTCTTCGTATGTTTCCTAGTCTGCCTGAGATTCATCGAGAGGTTCCATTTGCCCAATCGTGGCCATCCTGGATGCTTCCGAGTCGCTCCATCATGATCCTTCTTGTACGCTTGGTTGAATATCCGTCTCAATGGTCTCCATGGACGTGGTCATCGGTCTGCTTCACCATACTCATCGCCAAAGAAAGTTGCTGTGTCTTGGAAGTGGAATGACACGGCAGCCAAGTAATAGCCAAACTCAGGTTTATTGTCATCCAGCCGTCAGACCACGCGTGCCGCTGGTCCACGACTGCCCGTGCAAACGGACTGCAATGTGCTTATACCAAGATACAGAGGGGAGGAAGGGGGGCGGCACCCTCACATCAATACGTGGCGATGGGTTAGTTGCTTATCAGAGTACAAACACTGCAAAGGAGACATCAGGGACTTGAAAAATTTACAGACCATACAGAAAATACATTTTACAGAAAATAGTCCATCAAAAAAAAAAGTGAGCGCTCTCCATGGAGGAAATCCCTTGTGGGATTGCAGTATTCATAAATAAATACTGAGCTTTTTTCCTGAACTTTTGACACCTGCGCTACGTATTGCAAAAGGATTTGTTGGGCTAGTTGGTTCATTTCTGAAATAAAGAGTAAACTGCGCAAAAGGGTTAGGACACCAGGGAGACACATTCACGACACTTAGAAGTGCAGACTGACAAGTCAGTCTGCACTTCTAAGTGTCGTGAATGTGTCTCCCTGGTGTCCTAATCCGTTCAGTTAACTATTTATTTCAGCAACATATTATTTTCTCTGTTTATTGCCGATCAGCAGTTGTTCATAATTGTGACTTCTATATCTGAGCTTGTTGCCTGAGCTTTTGACACTTGTACTTGTAATTTTCCTTTTTTTTATTCATGTACCCATGCTGCTAAAATCCTTTGTGGGATTCCAGTATTCATAAATAAATACATGCTGTCTGCTGTAGATGACTCAGTTTTAGTGCAACCGATAAAATAGTTGCTTTAAAAGTGTTTTATTCTTAATGACTGCGTGAGCTCAACAATAACGGTTTCCCTCTCCGGTTAGCTATTAAGGGAATAAGTGAGCTCTTTAGTACTTTGATTCGTGGTATGTTACTTTGGACAACAGTATCACAGACCTGTGTACCTAAACACTGAATAACTTTAAACGTGGAGAAGATGGGTGCAGCATTGTTCTTTGGTTTTTCTAGCATCACAAACGTGGACTGGAAGTACCAGATCTGGAAGGCTGGCGTCACAATCACCGACAATGTGAGTACTGGGGAGGAATCTGGTTGATCTTCGCATGGCCAGAGGAGATCAGGTGAACTCACCCACAATTGAATTCCAGTTCAGTTTATTCCAGTTTTTGTCTACAAAACAGAGGATGGCGAGAAAAAAAGCAGTGCTACCTGACTGGCCTCGCCACCCTTTGCAGAAAACATGCAGAAAACCAAAGTAAAGCTCAACAGTCTAGCAAGGGAACAGCAGTTTGCACTTGGTAGCGAGCTGCTAGAAGTAGTAAGAGAATATTTCTACTTAGGACAGGTAGTGACCGCAGATCCGGATCATGCGAGGGAAATAACTAGAAGAATAAGAATGGGGTGGAGCGCATATGGCAGGTTCTCTCAGATCATGAACGGTAGCTTACCAATATCCCTGAAGAGAAAAGTGTACAACAGCTGTATCCTACCGGTACTCACCTATGGGGCAAAAACGTGGAGGCTAACAAAGAGGGTTCAGCTGAAGTTAAGAACAACGCAGCGAGCTATGGAAAGGAAAATGTTAGGTGTAACGTTAAGAGGCCGGAAGCGGGCGGAGTGGGTGAGAGAACAAACGTGTGAGTTAATGGCATCCTAGTTGAAATCAAGAGGAAGAAATTTGCTTGGGCAGGGCATGTAATGCGAAGGCAAGATAACCGCTGGTCCTCAAGGGTAACGGAGTGGATTCCAGTAGAAGGCAAACGTAGCAGGGGGCGGCAGAAAGTTAGGTGGGCGGATGAGTTTAAGAAGCTTGCGGGGTTACGGTGGCCGCAACTGGCGAAGGGCAGGGTTAATTGGAGAGACATAGGAGAGGCCTTTTTCCTGCAGTGGGCCTGGCCAGGCTGATGATGATGATGATTCTGGGAACACTCTTTGTGGCGGATAACTGACACTAAGTGAGCACGTGTTTGAATTTTTTCTTCTTTGTGATGTCCCTGCCTTGTTGAAAATAAAACTAGTCAGAAACTGCGCCTGCCTCGTACATGTTGTATCTGTCCTTCGTGCAAGTACATACCTTTAGCAGGGATGAACCAAAGAATCCCGACTGAGCCATAGACTCACCCTGTGTGCAGTCGTTCCTGTACAACCTGTGGTACTTCACCTTCTCCGTGATGGGCAACCTCAACTACTTCTTCTTTGCGGCCCACCTGCTCGACGTGGCCGTGGGCTTCAAGACGCTGCGCACCATCCTGCAGTCGGTCACGCACAACGGCAAGCAGGTGATGAGGACGCTTGCTTGTGCAGCAGCCGTTTGTTTTTTCATCTTTATGAAGAAAGTGCGTGGATACATATATGTTCAGTTGAATAATGAAATTTTTGATGTTTTTGCACTGTGATAGAAAATGTTTCTTCCCAAGTGCAGCTTCATCCGTATTAATGTAGTACTGGTCAAGTGCAGCTAAAGGGAGACATGGGAAGGTACACAATATAGCTTCAGCAGCAAACTTCATTGGAGAACTTGTGCCCCCAAACATAGAACAACTGAGCATTGGTAGTGAATAGTGGTGAGTGCACTTGGCGGGCATCAGGATCAGAATGCTTGACACCTGCAGCCACGTTACATTTAAAGGTGACAGTGATGTTCTATGCATAACTGTCATTCAAGTTCCTGACCTTTTTTTCCTGCTGCGGTTATGGAAATCAAATAGTCTGGAAAAAATGAGAAAATTACAGGTGCGACAATTCCTGAAGACCTGTGGCGATCCTCTCTTTGCCAAATTTTGCCCATAAGATGCCTTGAAAAACGAAAAATTCCCCAAATGGAAGTTTTGAGATTGGGTTTCTAAAATACCAACAACTACAGTGAAGGCCTCTTATAATGGCCGCAGATATAATAGTGAATACTCACTCATTAAGAACAAGTGACGTACCGTCAAAACATGCATTGGGGCAATGGCAATTTGTCTCGGATAATGGAACAGCTGTGTCCGCACCACTCGGATATAGCGAATGAGGAGGCGCCTTCAAAAGGCAGTGAGAGGTGGTGGACATTGCAGCCAATGCATTCTTTGCGCACGAATGCTGCGACCAGGAACGATGGCTGGTGCTGTCGAAAACACGTAGATGTATTTATTTATTTATTTATTTACAATACCCCTAAGGGCCCTTGTGCGAGGGTATTACATTGGGGGGGGGCAATACAAGCATAAAAATATGGCACAGGCAGTTGAAACAAAATACACGTAATAATGAATTAAAACTAGTAATGTACACAAATAACACAACAAACAACGCAGAATGAAATACTCAGTAAATGCACATAAAAAATACCAAATCTGTTAGTCCATGGTTTGCTGTAACGAATGCTGAAACGATTGTAGGTTAACCTCAGTAGCTATGTGTGATGGCAAATTATTCCAATCTATTATAGTGCGAGGAATGAATTATTTTGCGTAGAGCAATGAACAGCATGTGATGCGTTTTATTTTGTTATCGTGGTTGCGGCGAGGAAAGACTGCAGGGTGTGGCAAAAAGAAGTCGTCGTGGAGGGTGGGATGGTGATACAGTTTGTGAAGTAAGGTTAGGTGAGCGAAATGCCATCGACATGATAGCGGTTCCAATTCGGCACATTCTTTTAATGCTGTGACACTGGTGAAGCATGAATAATCTGAAAAGATGAAACGAACAGCACGGTTTTGCAGGGATTTAATGTTGTTTATGATGTAAGCTTGTTGAGGGTCCCATACGGCAGAAGCATACTCAACTTTCGGGTGGATTAGCGTATGGCAGCGCATCATGGATGCATGATTCTTCAGAAAAGTGTGGACAGTGCTGTGTTCTGATGCAGTCACCTGCAGCTAGGAAGCTGCCATGGACGCCACGATTAATTAGATCCCATCCCTAGTTGGCCGGCTAAGAGCCCTGGAGAGCCTGAAAAGTGCCACGGTAGGATGTGCTTTGAAGAAATGGATGCACATGATGCAGCTTTCACGAAATAAACGCCACTTTTGGTGGACTTGGTATCAGTGCTATAGAATTACAGGTTCCGTTCACGCGAAAAGCCGGCATCCGTCTGTCCGTGTTGCCCACCATGGCAAGGGGCAGTGAAAATAATATAAATAAATCCAGTTCACTTTTGTGACTTGCCTACTGTGGCACTGCGCATCAGCTCAAGAGATATAGACAGCCTGTGAAGGAGTACCTGCACAAATCGAGCCCTTCGGGAGCTCAGGAAGTGCAGCCTGCGTCTCACAAGCTGCGTTTGAAGCAGCTGCAATGACGCATCGCTTGACCACTGCGGCAGTTGCGGTATGAGGACTTCCTGCCATCTATGAAGAGAGCAGAGTACTTGTGCAGAAGGGAAATCCAATGCTATTCCATGCTTAAGGGTAGGTTAATCGTCATGCAGGTTTTTTTTTGCTGTAATATGGGGAGTAATACGGGGAGAATGAGGCATCAAGTTTGTTTTAAGTGGGCTTAACTTTATTTCAAGCGTTAAAAAAGCTGATGCGTGCTGTCAGGATGGTTCCAAAGCAGTCTAGTGCCAGACAAATTGACAAGGTCAAATTTCACACGGTGGAGAAAAACAAAATTAAGCAAACTTTTTAGCACAACGACAGTGCATGAGTATGTGTCAGTGGAGAACTAGCTGTGATGTGGCATGCCTGCTCCTTCTTCTCCTGTGCAGCTGGTGTTGACGGTGATGCTGCTGACAATCATAGTGTACATCTACACGGTGATAGCGTTCAGCTTCTTCCGCAAGTTCTACATCCAGGAAGAGGATGACCAGGTCGACCACAAGTGCCACAGCATGCTCACGGTGAGGGGAGGTTCCCTCGTAGACCACACACGAGTGTGAAACTTTTTCTGGTGCTTTTCGTTTGTTGCCGGAGTATTCACTGGGTTCCCTCCACCTTTGCCCTCTGCTGAAAGGTGCAAGCCCCGTGAGCTTGGGAAAGCCGGACAGTTATTTCCCCAGCACTGTGTTTAACACTGTATTTAACACGCATTTACTGCCATGTGTTTAACACACACATGGCAGTATGTCGCCAAGTTCATTCAAGAAAGGCCACACATTCCCGCAACAAAATTTTTTACCTGGGTCCCATTGTTTTAGAAGCAATAGCACGAGCGCACAAGAAAGAGAGCAACATACGTTGCTATGTCAGTTATTTTGAGTATTTTTTTGCAGTCCCAGTGCTTTTGAATCAATGACGTTTCACTGTATACTGGAACATAAACCAATGTCAATATTGTCCAGTTAGCTGGGAATTTCATCTTTGCTTATCAGTAGAAGAGAAATTTATTTTTGCCTTGTGGGAACCATCTCGATGGGAAGCAGCATCACTTGCTATGGTAAACTGGTCACTGAGTGGGAACAGTGTGTGCCTTTGTATTTTTGTGAGAAGCACAAATTTCAAGAGAACATTTCCGTGTTCAACATATATGTTAGGACCACTATGTCTCAGTCGTATCTCTGCTTCTTTTCAGTGCTTTGTATTCCATCTGTACAAAGGCGTCAGAGCAGGTGGTGGAATTGGTAAGTGTGCTGAAAGCATATTCTTAACTGAAAAGTTTCATTTCATGAACGTTTTCAGTTCGAATAAACGGGCACAGTTAGTTGACGTGACTTCTGGATTGAAACAAGCTCCCAACCCAGAATGAATTCCTGCTCTCTCTAGAGCTCTCTCTATGTCTGTCTTTTCTGTTTAAACTCATTTGAATATTTGTCTTGATGACGCATGTTTCTTTGAGCTAAGATTTTTTGTAAAAGTTGTAATAATTGTTAATTAAAAAACTAGCACATAAAACTAGGACAAATACATAGGAGACAGGACGAGCGCTAAACATCAACTGAAGATTTACTACAACAAACAGATACTTAAAAACACTTCAGTGGCACATGCGCACACTGGGTTAAAAAGAGAGCACAAACTAATCAAAATGTGGCAAACTGCTTTGGAGATACATTGCTTCTTTCCTGGTCAGGGCAGGTGATGTTGTGCTGACACAGTTATCACCTTTCCTGTTAATGTGATAGGCCTTACAAATCTCGTGGCCTAGCCTTGTGTCTCCCCTACCAAGCGCACACGTGGCATCAAACGCCGGCACGCACCCACACCGCTTACAATGGGTGGCCAAATGGCTGCCCCCCGCCAATGAATCCACCAGCGTGCGGTGCTCTCGTAGCCGTTCATTTAGGCAGCGTCCAGACTTCCCCACGTAGCATCTACGCAGGAGAGGGGTATGCGGTATACAACGCCAGCAGTGCACGGAACAAACTTGCACTCGTGGTTTATGGTGCAGACTGGTTTTCTCTTCTCATTCCTAAGGGCACAGTGATGGCTGTGGCGGAATGCCTCTTGAAAGAAGTCAGGGCAGGTGGCCGCCCTGGCGTGGCAGCCAGAGGAAGTTTCAAAAGGCCCAGGCGTACGGCCACACCGTACGTGCACCAGCTTTCGCACCGGCTGAGGAAAGTTGGAGGGAAGTGCGGTGTGGACGTCAGGTTCACTGCCCCCGAAAAGCTGGTGTGCATGTGCAAAGCCGTCAGTGAGAAGAGGAAACCGGTATGCACCATGAACCACGAGTGCAAGTTTGTTCCGTGCACTGCTGGTGTTGTATACCGCATACCCCTCTCCTGCGGTAGCATATTTCTAAACATTCTAAGCACATTTCTGTTGCATCGAATGACACAGCTTGCTAGTAATGCATCGGCTGCACCAAGGCCTATCTTGGTGATGATTTTGTTCACAGCGCAACAAGAATGGGAAAGACAAAAGACGAAAGAGTAACGCAAACAAGCGCTTGTTTGTGTTACTCTTTTGTCTTTTGTCTTTCCCATTCTTGTTGCGCTGTGAACAATATCATGAATACTTACCAACTCACCCAAATTTCTGCCTTGCTGAACGCTATCTTGGTGAGTTACGAATACTTGCCATATTGTCGATGGGTGGCATTATCTGTTATAAATGCCACAAATCACAAACGTTTTCTTTTTAACAGCCAGCGAACACTTGTGATAAAATTGGGCTTTATTGATGAGAAACCGTCGTTTTCAGTGAACATGTGCACTTAGACAAAAAAATGCTGTGACAAAAAATTGCTGCAAAGCACGAGAACAGTAGGTGTTCAGTTCTACTGCCAGCAATGGTGTAATGCGAAACGATGCAAATGAGTTAGCCTCTGTGCAATGCTTTGATGCTTTTCGATCAAATGATCATGTTCAGCCAATAGAGGCGCCAGCGGCACAGGGGAAACAAACACGCACCTGTAGGTATTATAGAGTAACTCTATATTTGACGACCAACTAGCGCCCTCTCGTGACATCGCCTAGAACTGGATCCTCTGCACACCACACCATCCTTACAAAACAGTGATGAGGTCGGATGGCAAATTCACTAAAATATCAAGAGTGTTTATGCAGCTTTGTTGTAAAGAACAAGTTGGCAGATTGTACTAGTTACTGCTTGCGAAGTGTACTGAAGATGTGCAGAGTTCGGTTGCACTGTGTGATCAAAGGAGTAGATTTTCCTCCCTTCAAATAATAGATTCGTTACATCCCGAAGCAGTTTGATTGTTTATGCACTTTGGAGAGTCATCATATAATGGAGTGTGGCTCTAGCTTAATTTCGACCACTAAGGCTTCTGTAAAGTGGGGATCCCATGCTTAGGTGGTCACTGGCCATTTTTCACAGGGTTTGCACAATCGCTTTGGTCCTCCTGCTTAAGACAGAAGGCCAGGTTTTAACTCGAGAGAAAGATAAATGTATTTACATTTAAATGGTATGCATTGTTAAAGCAGTATAGTTGTTGCTACTAGTGTAATGAGTAAAAAATGTAGTGAATAAAACAGTATTTTCGTTTTACTTGCCTGCTCGCAAGATGCATTTGTGAAAAACTACTGCACCAAAAGCGGCTCCTTCTGTAACAGTTAAATGAAATGTCAATCTTGTAACACTGAAATGGGTTTTGTCTCCAGTGGGCAGTTATTTAGAACCGGCGCTCTAAAATAGACCAAAAATGACGCATATTAGATGTTCAATCCCATAACGTCTAATTCACAAAACATGAACATAATTGTTAAATTTGTCTGATGTGCATATTTCATTGAGCATTCAAGGGTAGCATTTTCACAATGATGGTGTACTTTGAACAACAAAAAACTATAAATAACTACTAAGTGCAGCTCAAAGAAGTTTTGAGCACTTAACGAAATATGCACACAAATTTACCAAATATGCGCATGATTTGTCAATTAGATGTTATGGCATTGATACTCTAATATGCATAAATTTTGTCTCTTTTTTTTTTAATGTTGCGGTTCTAAACAACTACCCACTGGAGACAAGAACCACTCTCAACGTTCCAAGATTGGCATTTTATTTAGCTGCTACAGAAGCAGTAGTTCTTCCAAAATGCGTCTTGCAAGCTGGCAATTCGAATAAAAGTATTGTTTTGTACACTATGTTTTCCGCTCACTACACTTGTACTAATAATTACTGCTTTGACAATGAAACTTAAATACATTCATCTTTCTCTTGAGCTAAAGAAGCTTGTCTTTCTATCATAAGAAACAAGAGACCAAAAGCAATCACACAAACACTGTGAGAAATGGCCAATGGCCATGAAAGCATGGGACCCCCGTGCTAATAAGCATGTGCAAGTACAGGCTGCGCAAAAGTGTCTTTGCACTGTGTCGGTGTTTACATGCTGCCTTTGAGAAAAATCAAGCAGGAAAAGGAAGGAGACTTGTTTCAGCTCCGTTTTTGACGCTTTGTGCGGCTGTCTCGCCCCCAACCAGGTGACGAGATTGAGCCTCCGGATGGAGACGAGTACGAGGTGTACCGCATCATCTTCGACATCACTTTCTTCTTCTTTGTCATCGTCATCCTGCTGGCCATCATCCAGGGTGAGTCTGTGCAGCATCTCGCGCCTAGTTAGGCTTAGGAAAGCGTGTTAGGACTAACTTATCTCGTACCCTAAACCAGTTGTAGCTATGCACAGTTCACTTTATATAGCTACAGCCTAAGCAAATAAAAAAAGAGCAAAAATTTCACTTTGTATTTCACTCATGGCTTTGTAAGACAAGGCCCATTTGCTGGTCAAACTCTGTACCACCATGCTTATTCAAGAATTTTAAAATCAACCACCTGAATGTATCTTGTGCCAAATGCTCGAAATATGTTTACGGAAGTGAGATTTCAGGTTTCAGTTTTTATAAGTCCATCTCTGCGGTTGCATAGCTAGAGCCGGTCCCTGGAAACTATATATCTAGCAAATTTTCTAGATTCATATTGCAGAGAGAAACTCTTGAAAAAAAAAAAAGCAGTTATAGAATATCTTACCTTACTGAAGTTGCCTACGAGCTCTCCTTGTGCTAATGTGGCATGGTGCTCCAAAGTTTTATTGTGAAAGCAATACTAGTTGCACTTTCAGCCCGTCGCGTAGCGAGGCCGGTAGCTACCAAACTAGCATATTGGATTAGATTGTATTGGTTTGAATTGGATTGGATTGGATTGTATGACCGATGCATCACCACAAGTCTAACCACAAGCACCACCACCAGCTACACTACCAGCTGAACAATGGCGTAGCTACGGATATTGGTTTCGCAATTACCGGGCTTAACCAAGCTAAGCCACAGCCAATTTTGTTTCTTCACGCTGTCAATATCATGTTGTCTTCCAGCTGTCTGTGTCAGCCTTTAAATGGGAACTGCTGCTTTTTCAGGTCTAATCATTGATGCCTTTGGAGAGCTGAGAGACCAGCTGCAAAGCGTGGTCGATGACATGGAGGTGCGTCCCATGTGTCCCTTCTAGAATTGGTTCTTTGACACATTGAGTGCTGTGCAGAGGAGACTGTTCATGATGTCTGTATGTGTGATTGCACATATTGCTCTGACTGGCTCTGACTTCAAGGTAATAAAAGTGTACACAATTCAAACTCGGACTGGTAGCAATTGAGTACCACCGTTGATATTTTCTGTGCTTCTCGGAACTGAGGAAAAAGGACACTTCATTTACGAAGTGTTGTGCTGAAAGCTTTTTGCGTCTCCACTGAATCAGAGTTGAATTATACAAAAATAGAACTATTCGTATTGGCCCAGATTTATAACCAGTAATGCTGCCATTATCTCACCCTCACCAAATACATATACAGACAATCTTGGGTACATTGAAATATTGTTTATAGCATCTCCTTTAAAATCCCATGGGAAAGTGCAGCGTGTTATCTAACTTCTCCAACGGTCACTTTTATTTCTGGCAGCCAGATCCATAGTGTCACCTGTAAGACGCTGTGAAACCACACGATGAGGGGAATATGGGGTGTGATTGTGTGAAAATGCCAGCCTTCAGGCTGGCATTTTTCACACGACACCGCTGTCATGCGGGGAAGCCGGTGTTTGATGCACCTGTAATGAAGCCAGCCTAGCTTACGGTGGCCCTCGAGTGGCCTGCTTCGCTGCCGAAGGCACTGCGGAAATCGACAGTACCTTAATTTTAGCGCAGTGTTTATAGTGCACTGGCATCATGTGATAGGCGGTGGCTGGTTGTACTGCGACTTCGATTTGACTACTGACGCACTGACTTTAGAGCATTGATTAATTTAGAGAAAGCAGTAACTTTATAAAATTGATCAAACAGAAATAAAATCGGTGGATGGATATAAATACTTGGAGGCTGTGCTGTATTCCGATCTGAAGTGGAGCAAGCAGGTCTAACAAATAAAGCTCTTACCACGCTTTATTTCTCCCTCAAATGATCTGCATCCCCAACTGCTGAGTTGCTGGCTTCGTTCTATACTTGAGCATAACATTATCTGTTGGTTCCCTTACACAAAACAACTAATAGCAAAACCAGAGGGTGTCCAGAGGAGGGCAGTTTAATTTATTTATATTAAGTATAGAAGAAACGACTCTCCAAGTGATCGCCTTAATCAAGCCACTGTCAGTAGTCGAGCCCGTTTCTTAAGCCTGAAGTTTCTTTACCTACTTTTGATTGGAGCCCATGAAGTTGATGTAGACCAACACCTGTCTCCTTCATTAACAAGAAACACTAAGCATTTAACTAAATTTAGATTTCACTGTGACACATTTAGGCATTCGTACTTCCCATAAGCAGTCTGGGAATGGAACGCACTAACAAATGGTGCAGTGATCAGCAGACCGTCACTGAATTAATTTCTGTAGAAGCTAATAGGTCCAGCTGATCCTTCTCGAACCTTCTCATGTATTGTGTGTTACAGCACTTTGGTTAGTGTAGTTCTTTTATTGTTTGAACATTTGGCTGGAACACCTCCTTTGTTTTGCTATTTTCCTTGCATAATTGTGGTATTGCGCCTGTCTATTTTATACATGAATGTACTCTTGCCTTGGCACTCGAAATGCTGTCTTGTTTTGTGGAGGCAGTGCATTTTCTCGGTTTATCTTTTGCGTTCCTGTGCCTGCATTTGTATGTTCCCCTATTTTTTGCACGTCAGTTTCACCCTTTCCTGTAAGAGCCTCTGACAAGGCTAACAGTATGATCTAAATAAATAAATAAAATACAATGTGAAGCGAGCCAGGCCTTGTGATGCCCAGCGAGCCGCACGCTGCCAGCACTGCGGCGGAAAGCACGTTGTTTGCATGGGTGCTGTGTGTTGCTGCTTTCTAGCTTACAGATGAGCTTGTCTCTTGCCATGTTTTATGTGAAGAACACGTCATGAGCTAGTTGGTTTTTCATCACAATGA